>NW_015547302.1:333089-335309 GCF_001515605.1 Sinocyclocheilus anshuiensis
GAGTGTGTGTGTGTGTGTGTGTGTGTGTGTGTGTGTGTGTGTGTGTGTGTGTGTGTGTGTTCAATGCAGCCCACTATGTCCAAGTGAAGAAACAGTGAGACAGTGCTGACACCACATGGTCAGCTCTGAGGTCAAAGGTTAAAGGTCAAGGCATTAGCAGCAGTGGGTTGCTCTTTTAGAAACGTATTTACATCAAGGAGTAACCTGCAAGACTTGCCTCAGATTATATTTGTGGATTTTGATCATTTACAATTTCTGAAAAAGTATTTAACTATGGCACGTAACTCATAACTATTCAGAGATAAGTGAGTGCTAGACTGACAGAACCTTTTGTGAAATGGAAAGGTTCCTTGGATGTTGAAACCACTGATGCAATAAAGAACCTTTATTTTTAAGAGTTTAGATCAAAGAAAAAAAAACATTATCCTCATTCCTAATCTTGCTGTATGACAAAAAGTTGCTCTGTCAGGCCAGCTTCTGGATGTTTCACGACCATCCAAAAATTGGCCTGGCAAAATCCAGAATATTGTTTAAGCAGAAATAGCTTTGTATCATTGTTAGATTTGTTTATACAAGAATTATGAGTTAATTTTGGTGTTTACAGGACATCTCTAGTCAGTAAGCAGCATTTATTGTCACTGTCACTCCATATTACACACACATTATGTTAACATGTTTATAAATTAACAATAACAATGTGTAAACTGTTTACTGCTCATGCTTGACTCATGTCATTTAAGACACTACAATGTAAAGATGACAAATTAGAGTATTAAACATTATTACATTTATGCACTACCATTCAAAGATATGGGATCAGTAAGATTTTTTTTTTTAAAGAAATTAAGACTTTTATTCAGCAGGGATGCATTCAAGGCGCAATATGTAAGATTTTCGTAAAACAAAATATTCAAAAAAACACTTGCACAGTGATATATTTCATGCAGTTGTGTACTTACATTATCCAAAAAGTTCCCATGGATTTGTAAATCCAGAGAAATTCCAATAACAACTATAAAGTATAACTATAAAGATAACTATATTAGCATTCACGCCAGTGGACAATATTGTCAGTAACAAGCTAATACCACATTAAATTTCACGTTCCTTCCAGCTAATTCATTATGATGATATGAAATAGTGTGATCAAATGCACAGGTAATAAAAAATGAATTCATTATCTCATCCGTGAACATGACTCATGAATTCCATGGTGAAAACAACATCTCCCTTCGTTCCACACTCCTTCATAGCGTCATTAAGCTTGGCCTTTGTTATTGTTTTGAAAATGCAACCTCAAGCGGCAAAAACTTACATATTTAAATGACTGTAAAGACATTTACTATGTTACAAAAGACTTCTATTATAAATAAATGTTGTTCTTTTGAACTTATAATATAATCCTGAAGAAAAATATTAATCACAACTGTTTTCAACACTAAAAATATCAGAATGGCTTCTGAAGGATCATGTGACACTGAAGACTGGAGTAATGGTTTTCATTACGTTCTGTAAATAATTAAATATGAATTATTAATGTGTATTTTATTATACTGTATATGTATATTTTTATTAGTTCAAAATATGGCATTGTAGACACAGGAAATGTGTTGTGCTTGCTTTTATCTCACAACACCCGTAACAATAAACATTCTTATATATCAGAATAACATTATGTGCTTAAAGGGTTAAATAAAAATAGCCTATCCATAAAAAAAAGTGTCTCACACGGCTCCGGGGGGTGAACAAAGGCCTTCTGTAGCAAATCGATGCGTTTTTGTAAGAAAAATATCCATATTCAAAACGTAATAATCACTTTAAAGGGGTCATATGATGCTGCTAAAAATAACATTATTTTGTGTATTTGGTGTAATGAAATGTGTTTATGCGGTTTAAAGTTCAAAAAACACATTATTTTCCACATACTGTACATTATTGTTTCTCCTCTATGCCCCGCCTTTTTGAAACGCGTCGATTTTTACAAAGCTCATTGGTCTGAAAAAGCGAGGTGTGCTGTGATTGGCCAGCTATCCAGTGCGTTGTGATTGGCCGAATACCTCAAGCGTGAGACGGAAATGTTACGCCCCTCACATACTGTTGATGCCGTGTCCCGGCCGGAGCGACGAGACAAAAACATAAAACCCATTACAAACGAGGCATTTGTTGCATCCAGTGGGGACATAATTACTGATTATAATGACTTATACGGTCTTTTTACGC
>NW_015547302.1:335608-335912 GCF_001515605.1 Sinocyclocheilus anshuiensis
TGATCTCTCCCCTGCGTTTCCGCGTGCGTCACTTCTGAGCGGCGCATGCGCAAAGCCGACCTCATACATCATCCACCCGGAACTGCTTCTGTTTACAACAGCACAAGCTAGATTCAAGTGATTATTACGTTTTGAATATGGATATTTTTCTTACAAAAACGCATTGATTCGCTACAGGAGGCCTTTGTTCACCCGCCGGAGCCGTGTGAGACACTTTTTTTATGGATGTGTGCTTTTTATTTAACTTCTTTTGGACTGAAGCAATGCAACACCCGCTGACTGCAATGATAGAGCTTGAAAGATC
>NW_015547302.1:338639-373331 GCF_001515605.1 Sinocyclocheilus anshuiensis
TGACCGTTGTTTTGTTTTGATCTCTCCCCTGCGTTTCCGCGTGCGTCACTTCTGAGCGGCGCATGCGCAAAGCCGACCTCATACATCATCCACCCGGAACTGCTTCTGTTTACAACAGCACAAGCTAGATTCAAGTGATTATTACGTTTTGAATATGGATATTTTTCTTACAAAAACGCATTGATTCGCTACAGAAGGCCTTTGTTCACCTTTGTTGAACTGTGTGAGACACTTTTTTTTATGGATGGGTGATTTTTATTTATGTTTTTTTGGACTGAAGCAATACCCGCCGAATGGCATTAAACGGCTTGAAAGGTCAAAGACAATTTTTAATATAACTCTGACTGGATTCGTCTGAAAGAAGAAAGTCATATACACCTAGGATGCCTCGGGGGTGAGTAAAACGCAGTCCAAATCTCTATTAACTACGTGAACCACAATTTTTGGGTGAACTATCCCTTTAAATAGCATATAGTCCTCCTCTACATGTCCCTCTTATTCACATTCTTTTTGAAACTCAAATTCTCATTGTTCACTTTCTCTCTTTCTTGTTCTTCATACACTCTGTTTGCGCTATCTGTCATCAGGCTCACCTCCTATCACACGTTCACAGAAAGGAAAACAGAGCCTCCCTCTATCCCTTCATATGTCTTTCCTGCCATTCCTTCATCCATCTCAAAAACTCTGGACTAGTCAAAATAATGCAATCGCTAAGGAAAACACTGCCATGAGGAGGTGCCACGGCAACAGGCGATGACAGCGCCTGCTCACACATTCCACCCAGGAACTATCAAGAGGGACCATCTTCACACACAAACATACATAGTCAAGCGTCACGAAGACTGAAGACCCCAATCAGTGCCACACTCCAGTAATTCCCTTCAGACAAAAATCATAGAAAACGACATTAATCCAAAGGGAAATAGTTTTCCTTACATAGAACATCACAAACAAACTATAGGTTTGTGTCGGCATTGTTTATGTGTGTATGGAAATTCAGAGATCAGGAATGTTGCCATTTGAAGATGGATAAAAGATGATAATGTTGATCTGAAACAGGATTGCTTGCTATCTAGTCTAAAAGGATTCAGTCACACCAACAACCTCAAAAAACAAACAAAATCAGACCTTGCTCAGCAAAACAGGTCAAGGTTTCATCCTACAATCACGTTTTATATTTCAGAGACTTCAAACACAAGTAAAATAAGAATCTTAAGTGTATATTTGCGCAGCTAGGTCATTTTTATGCTAACTATACCCACCACTTAAAACATATCATTTGATTTTGGGAAGCAATCACACTTCATCTAACAGTTCAAGTAGCCAAAGCCATTTTATGGTTTGTCCTAGTCAACAATGTCACCAAGCAACTACAAATTGGAAACAGCTTTGTTTGTATTGAGCAAAAACATACAATGTACCCAAGATCTGTCTATCTTACAATGAGACTATTTCTGACCTGCAGCACTAATATTCTCAAAATGCACACAACTAAAAAACACGCAGTATTTGACCACAGTGTAAATGTAACTATCATTATTGACAGTGGTATAGAAAATTGAGAATTATTAGCACCATTTATTCAGCAGTTTACATAACACATATAGCAAACCATTTCTGTAATTCTCAAATTAACATCAACAACAAAAAAAATCACTGTGACAGAATCCAAATATGTAAAATGCTATGTTTTTTTTCAGAAATATATTAATCATACACTGTATCTGAAAATTATTTAATTGATAAATATGAATGCCTTTAAACTGGGTGAAATGTTTATCTTATGAGATCACATAAAGACATTAATGCATTATTGTTGTTGATTTGACACACACTTGTGTTCAAATTGCACAATAAATATTATCACTGCTATGGGCTATACGAGATCTCTCAACTTAAACTGTTTGGCTAAAATGGAAAACAAAATGTTCTGACATCACCAATCTCTTCAGCATATTCGGCCTCTTTCAGAGAACGGCTGAAAGAAAACCACTTCAAAGAACGGCCAATATTAAGCAACGCCTGGAGTTTGTTAGAAGCTAATTGACAAAACCTGAAAAGCTTTAGAAGAAAACTTTGCGGTCTGATGAGTGTAAAATTCAACCCTATATCCTGAAAGCAAAGCACTATGTTAGACATACACAAAATACAGATATCCAGGAAACACCATTGCTACTGTCAGACATGACGCTCTGAAGAACGAGGAACTAGGAGCTTAATTGTCCTCTTCAACAACAACAACAACATTTATGGAGTCAACTACTGAAGGTAGAAAAAATTCCTGTGTTTTAAATTAGATTCAAATCCCAAGACTGGGTGGCCTTTATAAAATCCATATAATAAGATATAATCTTGCTGAAAGGTCCAAACTGAGGCCAAGCCTGAACCATGGCAGAAGCAGGCAGGTTTTGGGCAGCCGTGGTAAAACTTACAAAAAAGAAATACAATGACAATGTTCACGGCATTATGGGAAGTCATTTTGGAGGCTGTATATTTTACAGGTCTCAACCATATATATTATTATAATATTTAATGTTAATATAACATATCTGAACTACTTAAACCTACGTTGTACTACAAAATATACTGATAACCACCATAATAAAACAAGTGGTAAAACAGAAAACCACATGACATAAAATTCATCAAAATTGGCCTTTCTGTGAACAGAGACTAATAAACATGAATAGAAGAGTGGAGCGTTACCCACGAAAGGGCAAAAAAAACACCATCAGGGTAACACACAAGGTTAACATAATAATATAAATATTACCCAAACAACATCAAATGTAACATAAAACACTATACATAACACTATAATATGCATAAACAACAACATAACTTTAACATAACGTATTCGTAATATATATATTTTTTACCTTAAATCAAAAGGTGTGTTTGTGTGTCTAGAGAATTATACAATTCACCTTTTATACGTTTCTCCAGACCACTAGAAGCAAAACCGCCTTAAAGCACCAAGGATCCACCACAATACTTTATTGTGTGTGTCAGGTGCTTTTCCTTGCATGCATTTCTCTTTGACACCAAAAATAATGACACTGTATATGGGCAAAAAGGTCAGTTCTGGTCTCATCTGACCACAAGACACAATTCCAGTTGAAATATAACTCCCAGCAAAGTTCAGTCGCTGCAGTTTATGGTCTGTGTTCAGTAATGGCTTCATTTGTGCATCCTTTCCTAAGCGCTTGTTGACACTGATGTGTCATCAAACAGCTGATTTTGAAGTGTGGAATTCTGAGACTATATGACCCCTGGATTCCTCTACGCCTCTCTCATCGTGTTCCTCACTCAGTGTGGGGGCAAAATCCCCACGCATCATTTTCTGGCAAATCTGCAGTTGTTCCAGACTTCCGAAACCTTTTGATTTTAGCCTTTGTGCTTGGCGGTATTTTCAACTGTTTATGTATTCTTTTATATCTGTTACCTGATCTGAGCAGTTCAACAATCATCTGTCACTTTTCTGCTGAAAGCTCTGCGGTTTTACCCATGGTGATGGACAAAGGTACTTTACATGCGTGCAAACTCATATTTATACCCTAGGGAAACTAGAATTGGAGAAAGGCAGCACAACAGTTCTTGGAAATGGAGACCAACTGTAAAGCATAGGATTTCATAACAGCCTCCACTTTGTTTGGTCTTTAAATATTCTTTGAGAGCGCCAATAGTTCTGAAACCTATGTTTTGGATATGCAATTAAAATACTTTAAGTATATTATATTCAAATAAGGTTACAAACATGTTTGTGCCAAAATGTGACTTGTTTGTTTGTGTCGATTTGCAGTTATGGATACCAATTAAATTTAGCATTGATTTAATGAATTGCTTCATTCTACGTATGCAGGCTTGTCAGGCACCTGAAGGACTCTTGAAATGCAAAAAAAAAATTTTCTTGAAAAAAATGAGACTTTCCCTCTCCTTCCCTCTGTTTGGGCTCAGGCTTTTGGGGACGTCACAGTTCTCCCTGTCATTTGATCCTCCATCAGCAGAGGTTGTGGCTTTGCACTTCTCTCTCTCCTCATCACTCTCTCAGCATAAAGGGCTCCAGATGGAGCAGCCCAGCAGCAGCTGCTAATTGAATGGCACATAAAACAATTTTGCCATTGTCTCAGGAAGTAACCAAATCAACAGCACATTTACGACCACTGATGACCAGTTAAACATACAGGGAGTGAGACAGACAGAGAGAGAGAAACTAATTAGCTGGACTTACAAAAACACTCATGATATCCTGAAGAGAGAGAGAGAGGTTGGTATTTTGTCTGTGGTTATGGTAGGTAGGTAGGTTTTTCTCCAGACTTGACTTAACGTGATCTCATGATAATTCGTATGTATTTTACGTAAAATGTGGTTCTATAAAACGTACATTTACGTACGTTTTTACAGGCACTAAAACGTACAATGCTGACATATTTTCAGCCTCTAAACGTACAAATACTTACGTATTTTCAGCATTTAAACGTACAAAACTGACGTATTGACACCTAAAAATTAATCCTTATGAATATTGAAATCGCGGCATTCATTTTATTAGTTTTTAGTTGTCATATGAATTACTATTTTAATGCTATATTGTTACTAAAATTGTTATTTTCCTGCGTATTTTGGTCATTTGCGATTTATATCCTTTTATATTCGCTATATGGGTAGGTTAAGTGGTCTAAAATCTAAATTGCGTATTAATAAAATGATAAAAATGCATATTCACTATAAAATGGGTAGGTTTAGGTTTGGGGGTAGGTTAAGGGGTCTAAAAATCTAAATCGCTTATTGAACCGGGCTGGACTTAATGAGGCTGAGATAGGGAGGTCATGACTGGAGAGAAATTTAATGGCTCCCTGTTTGGAAGCACCTGGATTAGCACAACATTAATGTCCTGAGGTTTATTAGTTGAAGCATAATGCATAAAAGTCCATATGGATATTCAGGAGTACAGCACACATGTACATAAACCACATGCACTCAACAATAAACACATTCAGATTTACATTTTGCAACTCCCATTGAACTTACATAAACACAAGCAAAGGTCAAACATATTGCTTTAATATTAGTTCAAAGACAAACTATTTCACATTTTTAAAAGTTACCAAAAAAAACATATTTATATGGTCAATTACATGTGCATGCTCTTGCCCCTTGGCACTGGGTTTTAGAGTGGCATGTGTGTATATAATGATTGTCGTTGCCTGACCATTCACCAACTTAGTTAAATAACCATTGGTAGAGAAACTGATTAAAGGGAGTAACAATCTGTTTCTGATTGTAAGCTCTAGCAGTACAATAAAAACGAGAGGGCTTAAGATATGATTAACAGATATTCTTTGAGCATTTAGCATTTTTTTTAAATAGTCTGTGTGTGAGATAAACGAAGGCTACAAATTACAGTACTTTTTAATTAATAAAAAGTGACAATAAATACTTTGCTACAAAAGATTTCTTAAACTGCTACAAAAGATTTAAATAAATGCTGTTCTTTTGAAAGTTTCATTCATCAAAGAAACCTGTAAAAAAAAAAAAAGATCACTGTTTCCACCAGAACTGTTTTCAGTGATGATAATAAAAGTTTCTTGAGCAGCAAATCAGCATATTAGAATAATTTCTGAAGGATCATGTGACACCGAAGACTGGAGTAATGGCTGCTGAACATTCAGCTTTGCCATCACAGGAATTAATTACATTTTAAAATATATTTAAATACAAAACTGTTCTTTTAAAATGTAATAATATTTCACAAAAGTATTGCTTTTACTATACTTTTTTTTTAAATCAAATAAACATAGTTTTGGTGAGGATAAGAGACTTTTTTCAAAATCAAAATTATCTTAGAGACTACAAACTTTTAAAGTGTAGTGTGTGTGTGTGGGTGTTAGGGGAGGAGGTCCGAGGAGGAAGTGTGTTGGAGGCCAAAGGGGATCAGTCGCCCCACACACTACGACCTCATCACGAAAGATTTTTAACAACTGATTCATTTTTATACACAAAATCAACAGCTCGGTATCATAGCACATACACACACCAGACCATGTACTCCCATCCTTTCTTTCTGTCTCTTTCTAACTTTCTCTCATAAACATCATCCTTCCCCTTTCTCCTCCCCTCTCCATCTGTCTGCAGGGAAGACATCTCTATCTTCCTCTGATAAGTGGAGAGGGAAGCAGTGGTGATAATGTATGACATCATGAGACATGAGAACATTCTCTCAGACAGTTGTCCCCATGGCAACGTGCCAAATGTGGGCAGGGCCTAAGGGAATACTAAAGGAACTCTGAGCAAAACACTTGCGAAAGATAATTGGGACCAAGTAAGAAAAAAAGTATGTGAAAAAATAACAGGAGCCAGTGATAGAGCAATAAGATGGAAGAATAAGCTGACGCCTTCATTCCTTCATGAATCACATTTATGGCATTTCATTTGCTGATAGCAATGGTCCCTCCTACCCTTTCAGACATCGTTATGCAGAAAATATGGGATGGCGAACCTTTGTAGTGTGAGCGATATGTCCGCAGCCAGGCCGGAGGTTATTTATTGGCCGACGGAGGAGAGGAATGGGGGAGAGGGAGAACGAGGGATGAGGAAAAAGAGGAAGGAGTGAGTGTGTGATCAGCTGCGGCCTTATTAGTGTGATTTACAACAGAGCTGCATTAGGTTCAGCTTCATAAGAGCCCTAACCCACAAACACTCACACACACACACACACAGACAATTACATACATGAAAAACATCATTACCCACTGTAAGTCTGAGTCCAGCATCATGGAATTCATTATTTTACTGTTTTAAGGCTAAATAAATTAAGCAAGAAGATGTCACACACACACACACACACACAAACACACACAAACACACACAAACATAAACTTTCAGAGGAAAGCAAATCTTGAGAAATGTTTCTCATGAACCTTAATGACACAGCATGTTTTAATCTGACTCTGAAGAGGGAAACATGGCACAGTATTGAACATATTCACACACACACAGTCACTCTGTGAGTACTTTAGGCAGCGTAAATATGGCCATTTGTGGGTTTGTGTGAAAGAAAAAGCCAAAGGATGAATGGAAAGACAGTGACAGAGAAAGAGAAAGAGGAAAAGTGTGCGAGGTGTTTTCATGCTCATGTTCTAAAAGGCATCAGGCGCTAATAAAGAGTTCGGAGTGAGCGGTTGGTGTTTAACATCTGTGAAAGCTATCAAGAAACAAAGAGGTGGTCTTTGACTCTCACTCGCTTGCTTGCTCTCTCTCGCTCTGTTTTATTTAATTTTTCGGCTCATATTGGCTTCTCACTTGCCAAAGCATTTACAGACTGTGAAAAGCATGAAGTAAATGAGCAAAAGCAAGAAAAATGAAATGATCTCCACAAACCACTCAGTTAGGTCATTGTTGTTATGAAGTACATTTTCATGTCTCCATCATATATGGGGTTTTCAAAGTTTTGGATGCTGCCACGGACTCCCAAATATGATGATACACTTGCAAAGCATTTTTCAGCAAAATTGAATGACAATTGAAATTACAAAATAATTAGTATTTTGGAAACAGAATGAAACAATACTGCCAAATTTGGTAACTTCTATAATATTAATAATAATAATAATAATAATAATAATAATTTCACTCTTTTTGTTTGCCATGTCCACAGGTGCTTGTCCTTTCACCTTCGGCAAAATTTGCATCTAGTCCACGTCCAGATTAAAAATGTTCAACAACATTAACATTATTCATTAACATGAGGGTAAATAATGCCAGAATTTTCATTTTTAGGTGAACAATTCCATATTCCTTCTCCCTGTCACACACATAGATAAAGTGCTCCTTCCTCAGTCACTCTGAACCCTCTTGAGTATTTCAGCAAAAATCCCAAATGTCACACACACTTAAACACAATTATGAGTTTGACTGTGAGGTCAACAACCACATTAACACACACACACACCGATGCAAGTGTCTCAGAGACATCAGACATAAAGAGCAGCGTATCATCTTTGCTCCATGAAAGCGGCACTCACTCCATGCTATCAGCCCCGTCACTCTGACTCATCTATGTGCGATAACTCTGCGCATGAATGTCTCCAGACAGCCCTGAAACATATGTATGTCACCCCTATTTTATCTTTATGTGATGGTATGCCAGGAGACAACACCCATTATCACATACACACAAAATGAGACTGCATCCATATCGTTGCACTGCTGGTTTCTGTCACAAACACACATTCAGAAGAATGCAGCTATCATTGTGAACATGTTACAAAGATGATCACTTTTTACAGTGTATGTTAATGTTACCTGGTTCTGATCAGTTTAGTCACTGATACTACATGTTTAGGCATATAACTAAGACAGTTTTCTTGGTTGGGTTAACTGTGTTCTATTTTCACTAAGATATTTAGCGGGTTATTTGTTGGTCAGCTGCTCCATATTTTTCCCACACAGGATTTTAAGGGAAAACTGTAGCTCTTTTCAAATATGAACAAATATACATATACAACAAATATGAATGGGGATGGATGCTGTCAAACTGCCACAAAAGCACCATAAAATTAGTCCATATGACTCTTGAGCCAGTCTTCTGAAGCCATACAAAAGTTTGGCTTCAAGATTAGGCATTAATATTCACTTAAAGTCCCTCCACAGTAGCTCTCAAATCTGATTTGTGCTCGCATATTCAAATACAACCCAGGCTCATTGGAAAAGCGTGCCTGTGGTGACATTTCTGCAAAAACATATTAAGTTGCTTCGTGCATGTTTTGCGACACTTTCAAAGTAAAATGTCTAGTGAGTGGCGCTAAATGCATGTTCAGTTTTATCCGAAACTGAAGAACATGAATCTGGCAATTTTTCATTACATTGGTCATTGTATGTATTGCTGCCATTTGGACATGTCTGGTGAGAGACGTTAAAGGGGTTAATGCTCTATCGTGTTTGAAAATAACACACTACCACCACTAATCCCAACACAAAATATGAGATAATGCATTAGCTGAAGCAAATCTGCAAGTCTTTCAGCTGTTTTATCTTGACTTGTGTATCATCAGACACCTATCCAGTGCTCCACATCACAAGTACAATAATGTACTAGAGGAGCTACCGAGCAAGTTTACTACATGCAAACATCAAAATGCATTACAAATCATGCACTGTAGTAAAAGTGTGTTGAGGTCATAACATTAGTAATCTGCCCCAGTAAACAATTTGTGAAAAGGAATAAACATTGTTGGTGTTTAACTTCCACTATCTGTCAATTTCAGCCGGAAACTGCAGTGAATTGTACGTAGTATGTATGTGAATTATATGCTTTTGTAGTCTTCTAAAAATGTCCAGTAAGTAGATAAATGCTTTTCAAATGAACCTAGGTTGTTCAAATATATTACATCAAGATGCATCATGCCAAATCTGAAGTAATTTTAAACTCTATAGATATCTGCATCACAACATGCAAAATGTTATATCTGGAATTGTAAATAAGATATTAAATCTATGGTGTAAAAATAGCTAACTTTATAATTAAAAAAACATGAAAAAGCTAAATTATGAAAAGCTCATTAACATGAATAAAGGTAGATGGAAATGTGACTTGTGTGGATGTTTCTTTGATTATTTTTTCCTCTCCAAACTACTTTCAAGACACTATTATTACAATGGTATTACAATGGAAACATATCTGATTGGGTTACTTTTAAAACAGTGGAAAGGATTTTTATATGTAAACGTTCTCCATCAACACACACACACACACACACACACACAGAGGCAGGCGCACACATTGCTGTTTTGGAACTGCGCAAAGCCTGCATTTCCCTTTTTAAGATTTTAATTGCATCCGCAGGGAAAAGACTTCTTTTGACACGTTAGCGTTTTTATTCTCAACCAGAGAGAGAGGGAGAGAGGTGACATTTGTTAATGGCACAATGCCTGTGTTACCAAGTTTATGCATCAAAATAACCAGGCAGATTATAAAGTGGAACAGCGACCACATAAAGACACCAGAAATGTGCAGTAAAGAGAGGCCTATTATGGATTTCATTAGTGAAAAATCTCATGCACCCACTTACCCATACAGTACGCACACACAGACATGCAGTCAAAAGAGAAACGTGAAGCCAGAACTAAATGGCACACAGTAAGCACGTGTGTTATGATATATCTATCTCTCAAACACCTCTTGAGAGCACAGATGGCCTTCACAAAAGTGTCTACAGGCAAACTTCTTTTGAGATGGTTAGAAGTTTTCTACAAAGTTTTGGAGTCTAAAGGTAGATAATTAGCATAATTAATGCCATATTTGTGCTGGCAAAGCAGGATCTGGTAGTATAATACTGAAAAGTTAAATGAATTCATTAATACAAATGCTACAGGTCAAAAGTTTGGAAGATTTTTCAAAATGCTTTTGAAAGACGTTTCTTATGTTCACCAAGGTCGCATTTATTTGATCAAAATATAGTAAAAAACTGTAATATTGTGAAATATTAAAAAAGGATATGCTTTTTTATTTTAATATACTTTAAAATGCAATTTATTCCTGTGATGCAAAGCTGAATTTTCAGTAGTCTTTACTCCAGTCTTCATGATCTCCTATGAAATCATTCTAATATGCTTATCTAGTGCTAAAGAAAAAAATACTATTATTTTTGATGTTGAAAACAGTCATGCTGATTAATAATTTTGTGGAAACTGTGATACACTACCACTCAAATGTTTGGGGTGAAAAAGTTATTTTTAAAAAATGAATGCTTTTATTAAGATGTATTAAATGAATGAAAAGTGACAGTAAAGACATTTATAATGTTACAAAAAATTTTTTGATTATTTAAAAATAAATGTTCTTTTAAACTTTTAAGGGATTAACATCTTTCAAAAAAAATATTGTATTCGAATATTTGGGCTCATAAAAAAATATTTTTCGAATATTCGATTATTTAAATGACGTTTAACAGGAAAAAATTGTATCAAAATTTTATTGTTGTTTTAACATTGTTTAAACATACAGAATAACGCAGACAATCAGCTTTATATCTATCTATATATATATATAAAATTATTAAAAATAAACAAATAAATAAATATAATTAAAAACGTTATTTTTTAATAATCAAGTTTTTGCCACCATTTCTGAACAAGCTTATTAGGCATCATACACAACAATGTCTACAACAACGTTATGTTATATCTCAAGGTTTTCTTTTAGTTGAAAACATGGGCAAAAAAGTAAAAATCAAGCAAAGTTTCATACAGCGCTTTGTGTTTTCTGTTCTTAAACCACGCTCCATGGAGGAAAAGGACGCATATGTCTCAAGATCATTTGGCAGATCAGATCAGATCAGATCAGCTCACTTCTCGGCTCACTCGGGCAACAGCTGCACTTACTTGCAGTCCTGAATGCAGTGATGGGCAGCTGTCTTTCCTCAGTGGACTGCTGTTTGGACACAATTTCTCATTGTGGTGGTGATATTAGGTTAAGTTAGTTTCACAGATTCATTTGATCAAAAGTAATTACATTTTGTAAGATCATTTAGTAAGATCATTTTGATCAAAGTAATTCCAAACTTTGCGAGGCAGATGACTACATTCTGTGATCAAATACAATCAACTTCTTAACACGCTCCACAGCACCACCCAGTGCAAAGTTATAACTGACTTTTAGTCATAATGGCGCTTTTCCACTGCATGGTACGGCACGGTACGGCTCGGTACGGTTCACTTTTGGGGGGTTTTCCACTGGGTACAGTACCTGGTACCTGGTACTTTTTTTAGTACCACCTCGGTTGAGGTTCCAAGTGAACCGTACCGTTACCAAAACGTGACGTGTAAACTCTGCTGATCACGGATTGGCCGGAGAGAATCGTCACTACCTGCGTCACTGAACTTGCGACACAAACACAAAAGAACCACTAGATTTAAATCAGCACAGCCAGCGAAGGATCAAACGCAACTGTTTTGAACGAGCGCACCTTTTTTTAACAACCAAAAAGTTTTGTTGTCTGTTGCGGAAGAACAGACGTTCCTCTCGTTTATAACAGAGGAGCGGATCCAGCGAGAGCTTCATGGGGCGACGCGGAATGAAAAAGTTTTTTTTTTTAGGAGTCGTGGTAGTAGAGGCGGAGCAACTATAACGACATGTGAATAATCCCGCCCACTCTAAAGCAGTACTGAACTGCAGTGGAAATTCAAACCGTGCCGAGCCGAACCGTGCCGTGCCGTACTGAGCCGTGCCGAGCCGAGTCGTACCACGCAGTGGAAAAGCGTGCTTAGGATTTATCATGGATTCCCTGCATTAACGGCCAGCAAAGCAACACGTAGTAAAATTAGAAAAGTTTTTATTTTTCGAATAATAATTACAGATCATTGAACTATTTGTGCACACCGCTAGAATTTTTCTCATTAAGAATCCGTGTATCATGGTTTCCGCAAAAAGTTAAGCAAATGTTTTTCAACATTGATAATAAGAATCATTATTGATAATTGAGCACCAGTAACAATTGATGATAACTGAGCACCAAATCAGCATTAAAAACATTTGTAAAAATCTTAATTATCGCAAACTTTTGACCAGTGATGCATACTTTCAAACAGACTGTAGGTTCAAATGTGTGTGACCACGGTTTTGAAAATACTTAATCTTTATTTTGTATAAAAGGTTAACATAAAATAAAGAATATAAGCAATATTACATTTTAGTATTTCTGGGTCAAAGGTCAGATTACTTTTGTTTTCATTAAAGTACACAAGATTATATAATATAATCGTATACGAATATATTATATTATATTATATATTATATACGAATATAATATAATCGGTAATGATTTTTTTTATTAATTGTATTTTTTTTAAAGGATGATTTTTTAACTGAAGTCAAGTTGCCTTTAATTATATAGTACTTTATTCAATAGAGATTGTGTCTATGCAGCTTTACAGTGTAAAAAAGGAAAATAATGTTTCAATGATGCAAACAAATATCAGTTCTGCTGTAAAGCAGCTCTCAAAAAAAGGACAATAGTAAACAGTTAATTTTTCAGTTAAAGTCAGTTCATTGTCGATTCAGTTCAGTTTAATAACTGTGTAAACTTCCTCAATTATGGAATGAGTTTAAGTCATCTATACAGCAGCTCTGGAGAAAACAGCGATGTCATCATCCAGCTCAGTTCAGTTTTTTTCCAATATTGTCTGTGCAATCAAGTCGATAATATTGCCAAATATTAAGTGTCCCCAACTAAGCAAGCCAAAAGGCGACAGTGGCAAGGAAGACTTTTGGACTCCACTCACACACATAAGATTATCAAGAATAAATTTGATAAAAGGTTGCTCTCTGTCCCTCAGACAAAATCTTAAACTTTATAAAAGCATGCAAGCAGTAGGTGGTGTGCGAGTTTATGTGTGCATGCTGGAGGGTGTGAAATCCATTAAGTAGCTAATTAAGGCTGATCTTGTATCACCCTTCAGCCCCCTGAAGAGAGTGTCACCCACTGTCACTCCCTTCTGATGGCTTTACCATCTCAGTCATACCAGAAAAGACCACACACACCTTCAAACAAAAATGCACACTAAATTCCATAATCTTTATCATTTCTATTTTAAAAGGAAAGGAGAATTAGGGAGAGTGTGTTTACGACAGGAACAAAGGTGCCAATGAAGTTCAAAAGCATTCAGATCTTCCAGAGAATTCACCCTTCTACAACAAAACCAGATTAAAGCCCAAAAATGACATAATTTGGCCTGTACTGGTTTCAACATTATTTTTTTCTTCTTTCTTTTTGTCATCTGCAAATCATCTACAATTACTCTCAATGCACCCACCAGATTACCATTATCACTATTACAACATTCCCCTCTGCTGCCTGGAGACAGAAACAATCCTCTAACATCCAGTCTGATCCAGTACTTTGGGCACAGGGGGGAGCTGATGCTATTAGTTGATCTTACATATACATTTCAGAGAAAGAGTTTACAAACTCTACAACTAATTCACTAGAGTTTCTCTACTCTGTTCGAGGGACCATCTTATATAACGGTTTCCTCTGAATAAAGCTGTTCTTGATTTCTTGCATAGCTGTAAAATATATAAAAAGAAAGAGGAAGAATTGATTTATTGCCTTATTACTAACTCCTGAAAAAGATTCATTACTCTCTGGACTCTGGAGTACCTATTTGCATTAGCATTCAATCTCACATAAGATTTAATTTATTATAAATCATAAAAAAAAAAAAAAAAAATGCAATTATATATTAATGACACTTCTGTTTGATAAACAATGTTGGTTCTGAGTTTTGTGTAAAAATAGGTCCTGAAGCAAAACCAACTGAGAACCACTACTGTAATGTTCTCTACTGTAGTAGAGAAAGCAGTCGATTGGTTGGCTGTGAACAGGTATTAATGATGCTGTCTGCAGGTATCTCATCAATACCCTCCCCATAAAGTCAGCAGCTCATAAATGTTTTCATATTTTCCATTGTGTGTGCATATGACTGGTCTCTTCCTCTCAATAAACCAGACCCTGCTGGCCCACTGCAGCCTGCCCATATGTGCAAAGGAGTCGTATAACATACTACACTATCACAGACAGTAAGAAAGAGATAAAGAGAAGAGACAGTGTCTATGCGTGTATCCTGTGGGCCATGAAAAAAATGTTTGGTAATCTGTTGGACAAACATTAACCTTTAAAAGATTAGTTCACCCAAAACTGATAATTCAGTTCAAAAGTAAAGTTTTTACTCACGTTGTTTCCAAGCCTGTATGACTTTCTATATTCTGTGAAACACAAATGGAAATATTTTGCAGAATGCACTAATCTATATCTTTCTACAATTGCAAAGAATAGGAACTGGGGAGTTCAAGCTTCAGAAAGGCCACAAAAGAACAATTAAAAAGTATAATAAAAGTGTCCCAAGACTTATGAGCTTCATTCCAAATCTTCTGGAGCCATGATAGAACTGTGTAAGCAATAGGCCAACATTTAAGTTGTTATTCACTGAAAATCTGCCCTAGATTCGGAGAACTAGAGATGTCCAATTTGTGAACAAATTATTCTTTTCAATGAATAGCGTGATTCAGTTCACACTGGTCTGAATGATTCATTTTCACATCAGACTGGTCCTGGTCTTTTAACTCACTGAAGGGGAAAATTGACAGTGTATAATTCAGCAATCTGATTCTGTTCCACACACAGAACTTATAAGGCCGAAGTCATATGGACGACTTCTACACACTTTGGTAGTGCTTTTGGATCTTTTTTTTTTCAAAAACATTATAATACTACATCGTCATCGCATCTCGTGCGCCACTGATAAGGCTGCCTCCTTAACGCACATTTAAAATTGTGGAATGCGGATTTTTATTTTCAATTCAACGAATATTTTTTTTGTTTTTTTTTTTTTTTTTTTTTTTAACGCTTGACAGCTTTCGTTATTGTAATTGCATGGAAATGTGCATCCTAATTTTTGTGTTCAACTTTTGAGTTCAATAGAAGAATGAAATTCGTGGAACAACATGAAGGTGAGTAAACGATGACTAAATTTACATGTTCGGGTGGATTATCCCTTGAATCTGATGCTTATGTGTTCTTATGTGATCTCTGCCATGGTTAACAAAATGAATGTAGACTGAGCATCCAGAAATAGCCTATTTTCAGTCATCCAGAGACCAGAGTGTGTATATGTATGCATGCGTTTCACCCTGTCTCTCTAATATTTGTTATTTAGTCTGTGGCTTTGAAAAATCTGCACACCACACACACATACACACATACACACTCTCTCTTTCTCTTTCTTTCACTGCACACACACACACACACACACACACACACACACACACAGCATGTCCAAACAGCCCTGCAGGCCTTTGTGGGCCAGTGTATACACAGCTCTGTCCAGATAAAGGAGAGAGAGGCCAGATTAAGGGGCAAACAGGACAATTTACAATGTTGAACAACTGAAAACCACTACTGTAATATTCTACAAAACAGGGTCTGAAATGCATTTCAGTCAGTTTAGATCCTAAACTCCAACCCAGACCAGTTAGTTCTCTATTTCTGATGTGATCTTTAGCAGAGATGGACATTATGAGAGTAGAGAAAGCTATTTTCATTCATGACTCTCAAAAATGTTCATGCATTTCATATATGACTGCCCAAAACAAAATGGAAGTGACTGTGTGGAGAATTGATTTGCGATTTAACTCTCTCTCTCTCTTCATAAGAAAATCCCATTTGAATCTTAGAACATGAAAAAGATGAATCAACAAAATAAGTGGGCGAAAAGACGGATCAGAACAAAAAGAAGAAAAAAAACGGAAGGCCTGGATGATCATTCAATCTGTGATTTGCATTCGGCAAACAGTCTGTTTATTTTTATAGGAAATGTGGCAAATCTGTAATTACTCATTATCCAAAAACAGCTAATTACAAAAAAATCAGTCCTTCCAAAGATGAAATGAACCGTTTTTAGAGAGTTTAAAAAAATAACTGATTGACATTTTGGTCCTGATTTTATGATTAGCATGATGATGTTTCCATGTTTTTGCAAATGTTTGATTTCTCTACGGGTTGAAAGCTTTCCGTAGAATGTGGCTTTTGGTTTAGGGTGTTTTTGAATCCAACGCAGTGAAAAATATCCCAAACATTTTAACAGTCTGTCTTCAAACGCAACCTCATGTTCCTTTCAGTCTTTTTTAGACCGCCTACATTTAATGAAATTTCAGATGAAGGAGATCCCTTTTGTGCTTGTTCGATTGTACGATCGTGCTTCCTGCTTCAAAAGAACCAGGCAAAGGAAATGCTTTATATACATTAAATCCCGAAGCAAACTGTAAATCTCATATGTTCATTAACTCTGTGGTCATTTAAGACAGTAATAAGATGACTGAATTTCCTAATGTCTTCAAACATACAAAATATAATGTAATAAAACTACATAATTAAATTATTCATATTGCTAAACCATAAACACTTTGTCATTGTACACGTTATTCATCAAACACCAAATGCAAGAGATAGATTAGGCATTCAAGTAGTAGCTATTTCAGCTTATGATGTTAAATAAGCAAATTCTTTCCAGTATAGAGCACAGTGAGGTTGAATACATGTAAATTAATGTAATTCTGCCAATCCACAGAGCATCTCATTACTGTACCAAGAGTCTATTTGTGAATAAGACAGAGACAGAGACAATGGTGCCTGGCTCCCCCTAGTGATTCAATAGGAATTCGTACCTTCAGTTATCTGTCAGGTGGACACATTGCTGGTAACTGGAAAAGCTGGTCCCTAAAACAAACAGAGATAAATTATTAATAATGTTCCTACATTAGTGTGTCCATATAGATAACTACATACCATTAATTACTAAAACAAATAAGTTCATATGTTGCATTTGTGTCAATTACATTCAAGAAAATGTGGTGGAGGATTTACTTTTTAACAGTTTTCACTCAGAAATTGCAAGTAAATTCCACAAAAAAAGTAAAAAAAATAAAATAAAGAAACAGCAAGTAACACGTTGAATTAACTTTCTGGTAAAATGTACTACATAAATCTTTTTATCATCTACAACGATAAAAAAGACATTAAAACATTTTATTACTTATTATAGTTCATCCACAACTCATATTTATGACATTTTTACTCACCATCATGTCATTTCAAACCCATCTGAATTTG
This sequence comes from Sinocyclocheilus anshuiensis, assembly GCF_001515605.1. Taxonomy (NCBI): domain Eukaryota; kingdom Metazoa; phylum Chordata; class Actinopteri; order Cypriniformes; family Cyprinidae; genus Sinocyclocheilus; species Sinocyclocheilus anshuiensis. The sequence goes on from NW_015547302.1 coordinate 356,306, forward strand.
CTTTGAACACAAAAGAGGACTTTATATCTTTATATCTTTTCAGTGTAATTATAATGAATGGGGACAGATATTTTCAAGCTTCATACATGATGCAGAAGCCCCACAAAAGTGGTCTATATGTCTCATATCAGTTATCTGAAGCCATACAATAATTTGTGTGATAAAAAGACTGTGGTTTCTTTACTGATAATCTTAATAACACTACTTTTGGTGTCATTGCTTCTTTTTGAATTTTGAAAGACCCTGAATGTCAAAATTTAATAGAAAAGAGCATAGAAATTTTAATATTTTTTTTTCCTTTTGTGTTCAGATAATGAAAGAAAGTCATACACGTTTGAGATGACATTAGGGCGAGTAAATTATAACAGGATTAGCCTATCAATTTTAGCTGAACTATCCCTTTAAGCAGCCAACTATATGAAAGTCATATATTAAAATTTTTAACTCATTTACGCTCCATTAAGAACATATTATTAATCCTATTGCAAACAGTACATAATTTCACCAAAGGTTCAGCAGAACCTTTCATAAGTGTGTGCGTGCGTGTGTGTGTGTGTGTGTGTGTGTGTGTCTGTGAATGTATTAGTGTTTCGTGTCTTTAAGGCAGAAGTTCTAGGTGTCTAGAAAGATCTAGAAGTTCCAGATCTCCCTGATTACTGTTCCATGGGCTTGGTCACACACATGATATCTCTATCATATTTATATCAAATCCATTCTCTTTTGGACTGTTCCTCTTCAGGAGGGAAACAGAGAGGGAAAAGTGACCACTCCTATAAAGTTTCCTCTCAGAGGGGAAAGTTGATCTGGTAAATTTGGACTCCATACAAGTCAATGTCACTGAATGTAGCAGTTAACCGTGTGTGTCTGAGCATGAAAGAATGGTTTGCACATCACAGGACCTGATCGACGGTACAGGAACAACAGCTTTTCAGCACTGCACCCTTGAATGCAAAGTCACATCACCCATTACAGCAGTACAAGTTACATGGTCTCATATATTGTAAATAGATTTAAGGCAAATGCAACCCTGAAGCATGTAGATGGCTTAACACACAGGCAGGTATCAAGATGCAAATGAACATACAACCTCACAGAAACACACTCAAACTGCAAACAGGAACGGTGCTTTTTAAAACACGATATTAATAAGCTTATGTTTCAATAACACATTTTGGTAACACATCACAATTAGGAGCAATATGTTAACATTATTTGTTTAGCAGAATGTATCATGACATAACGAGCAATACATTTACAGCATTTATTAAATTTAGGTTAATATTAATTTATACATAATACATTTTTGCTATTTCAAGTTGCATAAATAAAAGTATTTTGAACAAACATTAATTACCTGAATATTTCTGAATTAATACAATGAAATAATTAATAGTATTAATTCATGAATAAATAAATAAAAATTACACTTAGAATTAACCTAGATTAAAAACAACACAAAAATGTAGTTCATTGTTAGTTCATGAAACATAATACCTTAAGTAACGTTAACAAAACCATAATTAAAAACCAAATAATATTTTAAAGGGGTCATATGACGTTGCTAAAAAAGAACATTATTTTGTGTATTTGGTGTAATGCAATGTGTTTATGCGGTTTAAAGCGCTGACCTCATACGTCATGCTCCCGGGACTGTTTCTGTGTACAACTGCTGGCGCAAGCTAGATTAAAGTGATTATTACGTTTTGAATATGGATATTTTTCTTACGGATTATAATGACTTATACTGTCTTTTTACGTGTTGCGTATTGTGCTTCGTAAACATAAAACCATGTCTGCATTTGTGATCGGAGAATCGACAAACAACAAGCGCTACTCTACACTGCCCAAAACTCACTTGCACACATCTGAAATGTTGGTTTGAACTGTTCTGGAACAGTGTTGTAAATACAACTTAACCACTGATTTCTAGTTGTGTGCTCTTTTGGAAGACCAAACAAAGTATTTCACTTTCACAACGAAACACACAGTGTCACCACGGCATGGCGGCGGCAACAACAATACTAGAGCGAGAATAAAAGTTACACCTTCTTTCTTTGCGTGAACATTTGGGCAGCGTTATGCAAATCTTCCCACAGAGCGACGTAGGAATGTTGGGGCATGTTAGAACGTGTGTTAGAACGAGCCATTTTAGGTAGGCGTGGACAAGTCTTAACTTTTATAAAGAATATCTCTTTGGGTTTGAGACTTTAGTCTTTGCAACTTTAGGGATCTTATCTATTCACAAACAGCTTGTAACACTCCAAAGAGAAAGAAAAACTTGAAATTGCATCATATGACCCCTTTAAATCAGTCATTTAATGCTGCTTCATTAATAAAATGAATAAACTTTAAAATTAATAGAAGTGTAGTTCATAGTTAATGATACCGAATGACTTGCGTAAACTTTAAAAAAAAAAAAAAGTGTTTCCTATATTTAAATACAAAATTACCTTTTCAAATAGCATATTCTGACAATGGTATCAAACAATTATAAACAATAATACTAAAATAGAATTTTAAAGTACATTTGTATCACATATTGATTTGATATATGTATCAAAAATGTATAAATGTATCAAAAATGCGACTAGTTCTCCTGAAAGGTGGTAATTCCATTCCTAAGCCAGCCCAGTAGCATTGAGCATTACAATTTCTTTCATTAATTTTTCAGCACGCACATTGTCTCTTCCTCCTTATATTGTCTTTGGCTTAAGAGCAGCACAATTTCAGAACTCATCAATCAGTATCGATCAATACTGAGGCAGTGAAACAGTGGCGATGATCTCTCCTCAGCAGCTGGAATGAGTGTGTGTGTGAAAATTCCATCCAAAAGGTCAAGGGTCAAATGTCAGGCTCTTACACATATGTCTTCTCAACAGGAGACTCTCAACTCCTCTCAGATGATCAGACACATACGCACAAACAGTTTCTGAGAGTGATTTGCTGACAAGTCCAATTTCAACTTGAAAACTAAAGCTGGTTTTAGGCAGTCATGCAGCTCTTCGTTTAATGTAAGACAGTTTTTTATGCATGTTTGGGTGGTCAAGTGAAGCATGCGTGTCAAGCCCTCAGGTGCGTTTGTCCACCTGCAACATTAATTGGTCAGATGCTCAGTGGCTCATGCAGACATTTGCACAAACTCTCCTTTTGTGATCTTTTCAACCCCTGCAGACAGGGATCCAAGAAGCATGTGTGTGTGTGTGTAAGAGTGTGTATGTAGGTAGTTATGCGGGTGGTTAGCGGCAAATTGAAATTCCATCCATCCCCTTTACCCTCAGCCCAGTCCAGTACAGCTGAAAGTCAAAGTGTGCCCTTTTCTCTCTCTCCTTTTTTGCTCTCTTTAAAGTGTTTCTTATCCAAACAGGAAGTTGCCTCCTGACCTGCAGGATGTAAGAGAATACCAGTGGAAATTTCATTAGACTGCACTGATCGCTTGTGGACGAATTAACACACCAATTACCCGCCTCACTGCACCTGTAAAATTTTACTATGTGTCACTCTGACCAAGCCTGGCCACACCGGCTCTATATGTGTGAGCGTGTGTGTGTGTGTGTGTGAAGGACTGGGAGAGAGCTCATGTGTGCTCATGTGAGAGTGGATGATCTGTTTCAGGATATTTTCTGTGTGTGTGTTTAACTTTTATCCATAATTAATCCATTTACATTTCCTGTCTAAAGCATGGGCTGCTGCTCTAAATGATGTCTGAGTAAAGCTTGGGTTGTTCTAAAACAGCAATTTTTCAATTTCCTTGACCATTCCATTAATGATACTTTTAGTACTATTAAGAAGAAAATAAATGCAATTCCACTGTCAATGATGAGAATTTCAATAATAAATACATTTAAAACAATTATTGAACAAGGTATGTTTAGGTAGCTTTTTAACAACTTTTCATTACCGTAATCCAATTATAAACCAAAATAAAAGTTAATATATTTCACTCATCATTCAATAATATTTATACTGACAAAACACACAATGTGTTATAGTTAGTTACATTGATGTATCACAATCAATATAAAAAAAAGTAAGAATCCATAGAATAGAAATCAACATTCAGCTAGGGTTGTGGAGATAGACGATAGTATCATGTATCGACGATAGTCAGAGATATCGCCTGTAGCTGATACCTTTGACGATAGCAGGACAATAATTATTATTATCAGGCTAGTAAGACTATACAGTTAATATTAGGGCTTATTTGTTCCATCATATTTCTTTTTCTGCGTTTTTTTTACAGTGTTGCATGTTATAACTCACACACAATTTCGTTGGGTTTATGGATGCAGCGGCCAATCAGAGGCGTTCAGATGTCACCGTTCTCTCACGAATTCTCTCATCATAAACAAAGTGCAGATGTAGGTGCGATGTAAGTTTAAGAAATGTGTTCATCATACATTGTAGACAGCTTCACTGATTATAACAGGAGTGTTTTTAAAGTGCAAAAACACGCACAAGACTGAAGTTAGTAATGATGTTCTTTGATAATGCAAATGTTCTTTGCTTGTTTTCTGTAGCTGCTGTTTGAATAACTGAGGAAATGTAAGCATTATAATTAGTAACTTACAATGTTTCTATTTCAAACTGTTATCATGTTAAATACAAATTCAGTCATGTATGACATCCATATGCTACTTGACTAAAAAGATATAATGTGTAGTTGATAGATTTGCACTAACATTAGGCTGCTTTTAGCCATACCCTGGAGTTGGTTCACTCTCCGGCTATGAAACTAAGTAAGTCAATAATTAAATAAATTAGCACGATAATATCATGTATCGGGAATCTCACAGGCTGATGATAGGATGATATGGCTATGGAGCCTAACACTACATTCAACTGTCCTGAATTTGATCAGAGCTGCATATGGAAGGACTGTAGTGTAATATAATATAACGTAGTATAATACAATGTACTATATACTATACTATACTATAATATACGTTCAACTGTCCTGAATTGGATGAGAGTTGCATATGGCAGAACTGTAGTGAATATCGAGTCAGAGGTGAAGTATAGTGTTGTTCTATTTGACACTGCTGGGTCAGCGGTCTCTATCTATGCTTCTATTGATCTGCACTGTGCCTTTGAAGCTGACTCACTTTACCCAGTTGAAAAGGGCTGATGTGCAAATGGAGAATGATCAGAGGGCCCTAAACTTTAATTTTGTTTTTGTAGGACCCCATCGAGGTTTGCAGAATTTCTCACCAATTCAGTCTCACCCTCTTCCTGTCTCCACGGAACACACTATCACAAACACACACTGCGCAATTTTTCTCCTAATCTTTTCACCCTGATGTTTGTATGTAAAATGTTGGGGTTTGTGTGTGTGTTCAGCGCTCTAGGAGTGCGAATTTGTAATGTATTTGTGCTGGAGTTGTGCAGCAATGTTGGTAAATGACTATAAATATACTCAGGCCTTTAAAACCTGCCTCTCACCACCGGCCTAGGGCCCGCAGCCTGTTGGCCAAACAGAAGCGTTGCCCGGGAAGTGAAATCCAAGTAAGAGCTGCGGGATTCGCTTATGCTTTTATCCCACCAACGCTCGGAAGTCCAGCAGGAATGTCCCGGAATCCTGCAGTGATAAAATAATCTCTGCATCCTGCTGAGAAACCGCAGATTGCCTGTGTGTGTGTGTGTGTGTGTGTGTGTGTGTGTGTGAGAGTTTGTAAAACCGAGAGAGAGCGAACATGGCCTAACCTCTCGCACTCGAATCACCCACCTGTAAATGTGAGAGCTGCTGTTAGTTTCTCATTCCTCTTATCTACTAGCATGTAGAAATAGAATCTCACATTTTAAGATGCCAAATGCTAATGTGTCAGGATGGTCTAGTGAGCTAACAACCAACAAATAGTTAACGAGTGAGGTCAACTAGTGAGTTTAGTCATATTTCTAGTGGTGGTTGATGAATTTAGAGATGACAGTTTTTTTGTAGAAGACTGTGGCGGTTTTTGTGTTAACACATTCTAAGAACAGATTTTAAGATGTAAAGCTGCATCTTTTTTTATCCCCATTAACACCACAACTACTACAACCATGGAAGCAGTGCTTTCGTTCAATGTCTTAAGAAAATTACTGCTGGACCTCAGATTACCTGCTATGACAAATGTCTTATGCTAGTTTTCAACACAGATTTAGTGTTAGTTAAAAATAACAACACTGGAGCACCACAAATCAAATACATGCACCTCTTTTAAATAAGTTAAATGTATTTTATCATTCAATTGGTATGATGACATAAACTTGTCCAAGTGCCTGACATTCTCTGCTGCATTTTTAAACCAATTCTTTTGCAGTTGTTAAAGAGGTTTTGTGTGATCTGAGAGCCAGCAGAGGTCTACCCTGCCCTGAGGAGAGGGTTCCACTCACACATTTTATTTAACATTTTTCCTTTTATTTTCAACTTCCCTCAATTTTCTCCATATGTCTAACAGCCACAACTGCTGCTGGAGGGGTATGTGCAGGGTGGAAGAAAAGAAAGGAGGACAAAATGAGTGTTAGAGAGATGTAGAACGCAAGGCCTGTCTGAGCCAAATATGACCCATCAACACCTCGGTCATCTGGTACTGCGGAAAACTCGAGAATGCGTGAAACTAATTTATGTATTTGATCATTTGAAACTCATTGGACCTAATGTTCAGATACAGATACAAGATTAATTCAAATCAGGGTTGAAAAGAAATAAGATGTGCTCCTTCCTAGATAGAACTGAATTAAAAAATAATGCGGTTTACAAGAATGCAATGAGTTTGTCCCTAGAATTTACAATCAATAATACTTATATCACTGTAACACAACAGTTGTGGGAAACAGGAAGCGGATCTTATTAATCAAAAAAAGTCATTCTCAGACATGCATTTGTCCGCCAATGTGGATGAAACACTGATAAAAATACTCTGACAGTGTTTCCTGTAATACTTATTCAGTGGTGTTGCAAAACTGCTACTGAATCTACAGTGCGACCAAATGATTCCTGGATTCTTGAGAGCCCGTTTGTTTTACTGAATCAAAAACATAGTGTAATCAATTAAGCCTGATTCCAGAACGTTTGACTCTTATGAGCAGGTTCCTTTTAATGAACCAAATGTATACAGATTACAACTAACTGAGACACTAAGAAATATTAATTAATGAAATACATTAGCAGTAGCACACTACAGCTGAGTCACTGGATTGCATTTATGCCACCTGCAAAAAGCCTGTGGAAAGACACTAACATTTTTTAGAGAAGAATTATTTTACATTTATATATTACTGAAATTAGCTCATTACTTTTTCCAATATCTATTCCTTAAAAGTATTTTAAAAAGAACTGTTAATGGAAGCAGAACTGGAAATCATTCCTAAACACAAACATTTTGGGAAAGTTCGCCCATAATAAAAATTCATCATTTTCATGTCATTGTTTAGTCAACCTCACTTCATTTCAAAACCCCTCTGAAAAAAAAAAATCTACGATGGAAGGAAGATTTCAAATCAACTCTTAACCTAAATTTTGGTCTTTTCCTAACACAAAGCTATTATGACCTCAGAAATCTTGAAATAAAGTTTTTGGACAACTTTTATGGTACATTTCTGTTTGGAGTTTTAGAACCCTTGATGACTGTCTTGGTTGCATAGACAAGAGCAGCAAAGACATTCTACTAAACATCTCTATTCAATTCAAGAAAGAACATCATACAGGTTTGGAACGACAGTAATGTTGGTTGAGCTATTGCTTTAAATTGACTTGCTCCTTTTCAGCCTTTATTTTCCCGTAGCCTCCCTCCTCTGTGTACTTTGCTCCATTTGGTCTGCCGTTCCCACACTCTGTATAGTGAAACTGTCAGTAAGTCTCTCTCTCATAAACTTGTTGGGTGAGGGCGAGTATGTGTGGATTTTGTGTGTTCAGTGGACCGTGGCAAACCCTGCACCAGCCAGGGGTTTAATCATCAGGGTGTGCCCTACAGTTCTCCTAGCCTCTCTCGCTTGCTTGCTCACTCTCCCTTCTCCAGGTGTTTTAATGGGATTTGATTTTATATCCGTAGCAGCAGTAGAGCCATATAACAGGACCCATTCTGTATCCATGGCGATCATACGGACACACTGAGGCCACATGTGAAGTTGAAAGAGTTTGCAAGTGTGCACGTGTGTGTGCATGTATGTGCGTGTGCCCCGCTGTTCTCCATCTCTATGAAGACAGTGAGGCCCTCTTCTGGCGGCGCGTCAAAGCCGGCTATCACCACGGGAGCCGTGGGTATGTTTACAAGGAAGTGAGTGCAAGCTCTAAAAACATCCAACAGAATCAGATCAGAGCTGGAGTGCGAGTATGTGTGTGTGTTTGTGAACACTACGCTTGACTTTACCTCCCTCCGATTTCACTGGTTTAATATATCAAAGCTACTCTTTATGTGTGTGTCTGTATGTTCGTCTTTCTCTTCAGATCGCCGTTCACTCTTTTACACACCTGCCACCGCACATGCCAAAACACAACCACACAAGCTCAGACCCTCATCAGAGTCTGGACGCATAGTGGACGCACAAAAACACATGTGAGCACACAATTTCAGATATCGACACACACTTGATCAACTCAGCTGGAAATAAAAAATAATTTTCTTTAAAATAATGTTTCTCCAATAAGAGCTAAATGGAAAGTAAACTGAGATTGAGATGTTTACTTGAGTCTTTAGTTTAAAAAAAAAAAAAGATCTCTGTATGAACTCAAATATTTCTCATCTAATTCTTTCAAGACCAAACTATTTGAAGAGTTATCCACATTCATTTTTATAGCTCTATAATATTAATGTACATAGAGATATGATTGATGAAATAAATAAATGAAACAAAACAAAAATCATGATAAAGACAGTACAATTATTTAAAGGCGAGGTGTGTTTTAAAGTAAAAGCTTGGTTAGACATTTGAAAATAAAGAAATTAAGATAGCCACAAATATTAGTATTGTAAATTTACAGTTCTACAGCAAAATAGAATTATATTAATTTTCTTAAATACTAATATTATTTTATAAGTAAATATTAAAATATTTCTTATTTTGTTAAATCTTTTTATTTAGTAATAATAAAAACTAAATACTGCTACTACATCTAATAATAATAATTATTTTTATTATTTCATAATTTAATTTAATTTTAATTTAATTTAATGAAGGCCTACTTGTGCAACCTTACAAAACAAACACAGCAAACCTGGTGATTTTTAACAACATTTTAAAATGCAATTGCAATTTTTAAATCAGAAAAAAAAAAAAAAATTCCCCCCAAACTTGTGCAGTACATAAACAATCACTTAATTTGTGTCTATTTTTAGAAAAAACTAACTTTGATTAAACATAACTAATAATTCCATCAAGACTCCTGAGCTATGAAAGGACAACTTCCAGGAAAATACAATTGTGATTATTAATGTTTCTGGTCAAAAGTATTATATCAATATATATTTATATGAATACGTCTGTAAAATATTTTTCAAGAGACAGCCTGTGTGTGTCCAAGCATTGAGACCTCCAGTACACCAGCACCAAATGGTGTGGATAGCTGAGGTCATAAGTCATCCAGGAGGACCTAAAGGGCACAAAGAAACAAATGGCAGCGCTAGTGGCAGAGCAAGAATTTGCTTGTAATGAGACCTGCTTTCTCAGATGCTGGATGCTTGTTAAATCAGATGTCTAAAGTTGTTCAGCATAGTTTCTTTGAAGTATCTGAAGCATCTTTTGCTGAAGCAGGGGAGGGCAGGATAACTGTAATGCTCAATAAATGTTAAAACTTACAGTGGACACATACGATGTGCTCCCACAATTCAATCGTCTACCTCCCAGAACAACAGACTATTTTAGGAAAAAAAGTCTTATGTACTTTTTTGTTCTATTGTCATAATTTTATTTCCAATTATTCAAATCAAATCAATTCTCTCTCCCTCAAAAGTTACCTATTGTTTGCATGTTTTTTTGTTTTTTTTGGGGCCTACATAGTCTGGTGTTAATAATAAAAAAAAAAGTCTGTCCTTAATATTAAAATAAGTCTAGTGTTTGAAGTCTAAAAAAAAGTGTTGTGTACGAACTAACACTAAACATAAATAATAAAATAATACAAATTATTCACAGTATAATGTTTTTTCATTTACATTTATCACATACCTTTATTACTATTTTATAGCAAATTTATTAAATTACACATTTTATTACGATGAGTAATATGCCAAAGATGTTTGAAGAGATTTTACAGAGCTGTATGTAAAAAACACTTCTGAATAAATGAGCAAAAACCAAAGTGTTACAATCATCTCTGTTCTCCTATGTGTGATCCTGCATTAAATTACCACTAACTGTCTTTCAGTTGACCATAAAACAATATTATTTTTGCTGTACGCTGATTTTCACCAGATGTGTGTAAAACCTCACTGATGTGTGTGTTTCAGTAGAGTTCATTCTGAAGAGGTGTAGTGTGGTCAAAATCGAGAAAGATAGGACAAGAGGAAACAGGGGGCGAGTCAACTTCACAGAATGACAGAACCAATCACTATCTCAGACCACACACACACACACACACACTCACACTCACACATAAACTCACACATACACATTGATTTATCATTTCACAGAATCCTAATATAGATGGGAATTTCCTCATGAAAAAGAGAAAACCACGATTAACTTAGTTTGACTTAATGTTTATAAACAAAACCTGTTATAAATTAGCCAACAACAAAAAAATGTCTCCAATTTTTCATTCTACCGTTCTCCATCATTTATTAAATACAGTTGGAGACTCAATGTCCTCATTTCTTTCAGTTGAGCAGCCTCACCAGAGAAGCTGAAGGAAACAGATGATTTGAAGCTCAATGTTGAAAACTTGAGTGAGGTGGACCGTAACAAGAAACAGATGCTCGAGTTGCTCTAGTTCCTCCCTGTTTCTCTCTCTTTCTTTCTCCACTCCCTGTCTCTGGCTGCGCTACAGATTATACTTTATTTTGATCTCAAAGTGTCTCATTTAACATTAATTTAGATTTTAAAAAATCTAATGTCTGGACATGTGCTACACACCTCAGAATTAAATTTAAGAGAATAATGACAGTCAAAATCTGTTATGAGGATTACATATGGCAGCCAATGACTTTAGTGCTGTCAGTAGTTATGCTAGTTAGTAGGTAGGTTATATATATAAAATGTGATTTAATTTTAATCAACAAATATATATATTTTTTCACACACAATTAATTGCTATTTTGTTAATGTTTTTAATATGTTTAAAAGTGCTAAAGTTTATGCTTAAAAAAGGAAAAACTATGGCAAATAGTGATAAAAATTAACATGTAAATTGTGTTCTCAAAACAGGTCTTATTTTACTATTTTTTTCATTGACAGTAGTCTCAGACAAGACAGCATCCAAAAACCTGGTGTGCATTTCCTGTGATACAACCAAAATATACAGGGCATATACAGCTGGTCCCACTAAGCTTGGACAAATCTGCCAAACGGTTATCAAATTAAACCAAATTAGCAAGATAACAGCACCTCACAATGCACATATACTTTCAAACTGGCCTGCAAACCCCACAAAGGCTCTTCAAATAAACTAGTGACGAACCAAAACACACACGTCCGTCTGAGGGGGGATGTGTGCTGTCAGCGAGGAGTCATGAGGAATATTGCATTAAAAGAACCAGAGAGGAAAGTGAAAATTGACACATTTTATTGTTGTGAAAGAGGAGGAAAGCGCAAAAGAAACAGAGAGAGAAAGACTCCAGATCTAATCGATTCCATGCTTGCTTGTTAAGATACGCTGCTTTTCTTCTGCTGACACATAAAATAAAGAGAGCTGGTAATGCTATCTCTGAAAAATCCACTCCACCAAGATCTCGCTAAAACAGGCACAGCTGTTAAATGGATTTTCTCTTAATGTAAAACCAAAGTAAGACATCACTGTAAAAAGAGAGAGAGGGAGGCAGATGATATCATCCATCTTTCAGCCCTTTCTCCTCCTCCTCCATCCCTCGTTCGGCTAATTTAATTGTCAAGGTGAAAACGGGAAGTTCTGTCGTTTCGCTTCATAAACATCGACCAGTCATCGGCTAGTGTGTATTAGCGCAGGCTTATCTCTGGCGTGTTGCGGATGATGATGAATGCGTGTCTCCCTGAGGTCCCGTAGAGAATATGTGTGAGCGAGAGAGCGTGTGTGTTTTTTGTGTATGACGGATGGTGTAACGAGTGTTTATGGTGCATGTCGTGTGGTCTTCAGTATTAGGAAAAGCATTTTCAGGAGGTAGTTTCTTCTCCAGAGGCCGATCACAGCAAACCGTGCCTGTTCCGGCCACAGAACCTCAGGTAGGAAGGTTCACTGGAAAACCAGAGAAGTCTAGAATATGACTTCACTGTTTTAGAAGAGAGACGAATCATTTCAAAGTAACGCACATGTAATTAGAAACAACTGAGGGCCAGAGCAGATGACGCCAAAGGCATGAACATGTAGTTAAGTAATTCATTCTCACAGTGTTTTACGAATGCAAGGGCCAATTAGAGCATTGTAAAGATGTGAGGTCTTTAACGTGCTGACCGCAGGTGTATTTACACAGTGAAAATGTTCAGATAAAACACACAGGGCTTCTGCACTCACTTTGCTAAAAGGGAACACATGGAGCATGTCAGTGGGATCAGGAAGGTGCACAGCTTCATGCTTTATGATAGTTTGCATGGACCAGAGGCATCTGCTTCATTAAGTGGCACAACAATGCTTGAAAGAATATTCTGGGTTGGGTATAAAATAAGAAAGAAAAAATAATGTCAATTGAGCTTAAAGGAGTCCTATTATGCTTTTTCACCTTTTCAACTTTAGTTAGTCTGTAATGTTGCTGTTTGAGCATAAAAAAGATCTGCAAAGTTGCAAAGCTCAAAGTCCACTTCAAAAGGAGATCTTTTATTTAACAGAAATCACTTTTCAAAAACTACAACAAACTTGGACTACAACGCATATTTTCCGGGATTTGTGATACCACAAATATCGACGAATGGGACGAGACCTGGTTGAGCTGCACTAGAGAAGGCAACGAGTGTTATCACTATGTCGGAGACACGCTAGCTTTCCCAAGGCAGATGAACTTCGAGTGGTTACAATCATCCGGGTTTAAATCGCGCTCAAATTGATTTGATATTGACGCAATTAGACCTGTTGCGATAATTAAATAACCGTCTAATCGTGATTATTTGATCTAGACTATTTTAAGTCGTAAAGTAAGCAGTATATATTAAAATCCCGCGCATGGCTTTAGCAGGCATGCATACATGATACTAAGCGGGGTAGACGGTGCCTGAGACCTCCCGAGTTCAACAGTGCCCCACAATTTTGCAACATAAATCTGTGGTGAAAAGGGGAACTGCAGCGCGCTCTAACTGAGAGCCATTGGGGCAGATTTGAGACTGCCCCATTTATTTTCACGTTACCTTACGTGAACCTCGCTCCATGCACCAAGACGATATCAATCCGCTTCAGCTATGTGTCTGCATCAGGTCAGTAACTACTTGGCATGTCTGTTTTTTTCTATGTGGAGTAGTGGATCAAATTAACAAAGTAGGCTATACGTTAAATCCTTTAGTTTAAATGTGCTCACATGAATAGCCTTTATATGGTTCTGTTGTGTTTGTTTTGTTTATTCTGAGAATAGACATAGGCCTATGATCTTCTTTCCTCACCCGAATTGCTCCACAACTTGTAACATTTTAAATCAACTTTTGGAGGTGATAAATATTATATTAAGGCAATTATTATATAGCATTTTATGCTATAACATTACTTCGAGCCTGTCAATAAACATTTGCGCGCCACCCACAGGATAACGCAAGGACATCTCTGCCAAAATTTTGTCCCCATGTGTTCAGAGATTAGAATATAAAGCTTACAAAATGTTTTTCATATATTAGCGCTACGACCCAGAATCTGCCCCACCGAAATTTACGGTCAGGAGCCGCTACAGGGTGGGACTATCTGTTTGTTTGACCAATGGCAAAAAAGGGCATGTTCAGGGAAACCTGTTTGAAACCTATTTATTTCCAATTCAGGCTGGTGACGCTACTGGTGCAGAAATTACACACTTTACATTTTAAAAGTATAAAGTCACATCAATAAAAAATTTTACAGACCACAGCACGGTTTATCCCTCCATTTGGAATATTTCTTCTTAAAACTGAGATGAAGAGACTTGTGTTTGTACCTTTCATCTAGGTTTGTTCCTTTACTGTCAATAATGAGGTCTTAAACCACTCGGTCTGTGGTAAAAACAAAACAAATAGCCAGAGTTTCCTCTCTTTTGTCTTTTTATGCTCGCATTTTCCGTCTGCATTCGGTGACCGTGTTTTATCCCCCTCTCTTTTCTTCTCTCTTATTGTTGCTGTAAATCCGAAGGGCCTTTTTGCAGTTTTACTGGAACAGAGAGTCATTAAATGGTTGATTTCAGATGGCAGTGTGTGAATGTTTTAAATTAACTTTATTGATCTGCTAGTCCGCCAGTCAGCCAAGGAAAAATTGACACCCGCTTGGCGCATGGGCAGTAGATTTGCACCTCGGCCGTTTAAAACGCCTGCTTAGCAAGGCTGGCCATGCTCCACGCACTCGCACACGGTGTGGTTTGGTGAATACACCCACACTGAGTTCAGGATATTTAAAGACCTGAGAGAATGGCATCAAATAAAAAGTGAATTGGTATAGATGTTGTTCCTTTGGGAAACAACAGGTTAAAGGATTGTTCTCGGTTCAAAATGGATGCTTTGATAGCACCACACAGCCACAGTGTTTAAAATTGATAGTAAACTCACGCTACAAATGGCTTGCTTAGAGTTGTCTTTGCATATTAAGATGGGATTGAAGAAAGTATTTTAATCCCAAAAATATTCAAATATTTCATCCAAAATTGTACACACTTCATCTTTAAATTATTGTTTGCAAACTTACAGTAACCATCATATAACCTTTTTATCATATTTAAGATAGTGTTTTTCCATATTCTCATTCATTCTTTCATTGTTTTTCTCCTTCTGTGGCCCCAACTGCTTTTAATTGAGCCCCAGCATCTAACTGCCAATCATTCTTTTGAGGGGCTGCTTCCAGGAGTCAGCTGACACTTAAGGGTTCAAAGACCAGAGGAAGGAGAACTCATGGTTTTGATGGGTAGAGTACTAGGTGTGCATTGGGGGAGAAGGCATTTCTGTCAACACCTGACTGGTCTACTCACAGGAAAATATTCTTACCACACACACGCTTCACTCTTTTATTCAGAACCAGTTCCCTTTTTTTGAATAACATTGATGTTTGGTTCCATTAACAGTTCTCGCACTTGCATTCTTCTGCCGCTGCAGACATATACTACACCAAAATACAACAAAAAAATGCAGTATTAATTCAATGGAACCACAACACTGCTACTCAAACTACAGCGTAAAACAGAGGGCGCAATGTAGTCCGATTACAAACCAAATGACTTATGAGCCGGCCCTTTTTAGTGAATCAAAAACATACTGTGTAACCAGTGTAGTCCGACTCCTGAATCCCAAACACACATAATTAACCAATCAGACTGGTTGTTTATATGACTTAATTTTGTTTGATAGTGATGTTTAATACATATTATCACCAAATAACTGGAGAAGTTCAGCACCAAAAAGAAGTCTTTCACTTTACAGGTCAAAAAAAAGAAACATATGCACAGATGAATTGTTCACAATAAGACCAATAACATGCATTTAAAAACTAGATACCATGAATTTCCATTTCATGGTAACTTTAAGTACTAAACGAAGCATTAAACTGAAGCGTTAAGGATCTGTAATCATTAGGAGGAACCTGAATCATTAAATTCTCTACAATTCCCATTATTAAACACTCTATATAATATCACCATTAACTCTCTCCTTGACATTTACAAACACACATGTAAACAGATACATTTTATCAGCATTTCTTAGGTACACTTTTACCATCCAAAAACCAACCCAAATATCTCTGCCAACCTGTCTAAAATATGCCATTCATTCACTGCAATCTCACCAGTCACAAAGTACAAACACACACAAGGCCATTTTTCTGTCTACTTGGTCTCCTGTGTGTCCTGGATGTGAATAGGTACTTCATTCATTTCATCTGTTCGAAGCTGAAGCCCAGAGAGCCGACTCCATCATTACACCAATAACTCTACACATTAATCTTCCTTCTAGACTCTGTTATTATACGCCACTGCCACAACTTACCCAAACACACACACATTCCCATTCCTCTCCCCTCAATCTGTGGGCAGAAATATCACTGCTCATCCTCTATGTTTCGCCCAGATCCATTACAAAATACTGGACCTGTTTAAATGAGACCCCAGTAGAGGCTCAGTTCTACTGCAGGGATGCCATCTTGGCTTGGGGAGTTGGGGTTAAAGCCTCACCATGTCCCAGAGCAGCACTGCGTTGGTTCGACTCTGCTGTGGCAGTTTCCTGTTGCTCACGGAGGTCTGGGTTTTAGAACAGGCATGTGCTGCCCTGTAGAGCCAATTGCTCAAACCCAGAGTGTTTAAATGAGAGCGAGATTTTTGTATGTGCCAAGGCAAGGGGAGGATATGCAGTTGTGAAACTTACATTAGCTTGTGAATCAGCACTGAGGGCATCACTTTGGAGGGTTTGGCGATGATAATTTAAAATGTACGTTTATAGAGTTTGGAAACACTACCACTGTTACTCTTTGAAGACACCACATAAAACTCTTACAATGTCTTTATCATAATGTAGATGGTTTAGTTTGGATGGCAAGTTACACAATTGAAAAAAATAATCCTGCAACCTGCCAAACAATGCTGAAAAATACTTTTTTTTCAATTATTATAAAATGAATATTTACAAATAAGTTTCTTATTTCTGAATTTAAAAAAAAATGATAATAAAACATGTAAAAAGTAAAAAAGTAAAAAATGAAACCCGTCAAATAATGCAAAAACAAACAAAATAACTGCCAGATTTTAATTACCATAAATAGGATAACTACCCTAATTAGAAATTT
>NW_015547302.1:373565-373868 GCF_001515605.1 Sinocyclocheilus anshuiensis
GTAATTAAAAATTAACCCTGCCTAATAATGCAGAAAATAAACTATTTAGCAGGAAAAACATCTTTATTAATAACAATAATGATAATAATACATGTATAAAATAATATGATAAAAAATTGTGATTAAAAAACACTTACAAAAAAAAAAAAAAAAGGCAAAAAGATCAAAAATAACCAAAACCAACCCAACAACAAAAATTGTCAAAAAATAAAGAAATAAGAATAAGGTGATTGATAATAATAATAATAATAATAATAATAGATGTAAAAATAATAGTTTTTTTTTGGGGGGGGGGGCAGTCCT
>NW_015547302.1:373991-377949 GCF_001515605.1 Sinocyclocheilus anshuiensis
CAGATGACCTCATATGTGAATTTTCCTCTCTAACATTTTTTTATATTTAATAATCACATAAAAAAAAAAGCTTAGAGCGGTGAACCAGTCTTATGGGGTTACAGGGCCAGAGAATCTCAAAACGGCCTCTTTAATTCCATTCCTCACTCAGTGGGTCACGCTCAATTTTTCCCAATAGAATTGTGGCCAGCCAGATCATACGCTTCTCATCTTATCATCCTCCAAGACCATTGACAAATAATTACAAGGACCCTTTAAAAGTGTTTATTTCTTTGTTTGTATCATTCTGGAGTTCAGAAGAACATAATTCAATCTTGTTATAGATGGGTCCTGGAATAATAGTATACTGTTAAACTATTAAAGAAACTCCCACCACAACACACACAGGATTCTTTCTGTGGTTAAAATGTATCAAGGGCCTGAATGACAATAAAAAACAGCTTCAGATTAGTGGGGACTAGGGCAAAGAGGGAGAAATCCTGCAAAGATTTTCCATTATCAAAAAGACTTACAACTTCAGTCTATCAGAAGAACAGAAGAGAGACAGAGTCAGATGGCGAACATGGTGAAAGAACTATTTAAAGACTGACGGATCATCAAGTGAAAGAAAAAATTATTCCGATCTATAAAATGGTTCCTTTATCCGCACAATAATGCATCAAAACACATTCATATATGGGTGCCACAGGCCACAGGGTGGTAGGTGGGGGTGCAGCTGGCTCTCTCTCATTAGCCGAGTGTTTGGATCAGGAGTAGCTCTTGTTACAGCAGTAAACTGCAGCTTTGAACTTTTAATAGAGCTCTGAAATCCAAGCAGCCTTTAAAATACACATTTCTGCATAACATAGCAAGACTGAAAGAATGACTGAAAGAACGAGGGTGAGAGAGACAGTGAAAGCACAAGGGAGAACTAAACGTACAAGAGACAGAAAGCTGAGAGCTTACTAAAAGAGATTTCATAGATCTTAAACCACTTTAATACTCAATAGTCAGAAATCCCAACAACACTTAATTTCACATCAGCGGTCTGCCCAGATGTGGCTCAGCAGTGGCCCTCGATAGCAAGCCCTGTGGGTCAGAACTAAAGGTGAGGCATTAACAAACCAGTTCTAATGGGGCAGAACTGGATAAACAATCATATTTATCATGACAAGCAAAACAAATGGGAAAAAATAAAATAAATAAAGAATATTTAAGATCCACTGTATGCTTATTCTAAAAAATAATAATAATAATAATAATTTCCCAGCTTTAGTATGAATTATGTCACTCAAGCTGTTTCACTGTAGGATTCTACAAGCCCGTTTAGGGGTGAAAACGTATAAATGAAACTTTTTTTTTTTTTAAATGGGGGGAGTCCTTTTTATAATGTGGTGTACAAACTGACAATATTTTAATAACTTCAACATGTACCCTTGTAGACCTTTGCTACAAAATGAACAAATGTTAAATATAGTAATATAATGTAGGTCTTTGATCTGAATTTGATATCCTGAGGTAATATGTCTATCACAAAGTTTTAATGTAAACTGTCATTCACACTCCTGAAGATGTAAACAAGAAATGGACTAACAACTGAGTGAAAATTTAGATTTTGTGTATAAAACTCAACCAAATGACATGCTCCACTGAACAGTGCATGAGTTTGTTTATTTGAGCTAATATGTATTTACAGGCCATAGGGAAAAAAACATGGGCTCCAAATGTTGCGAACTGCAAGCAGAACCTTTATTCAATTCAATTTCTGTAACTTATATGCTGTTAAAAACATTTTTTTCAAAGTATATTAGAGTATGACTTACAATAAATTTTCAGTCTTGAAATTTGCATTTTCCATGCAATTAGTAATTAATTTTACTAGAAAATTTCTGATATTACACCAGAAATTTAGAAAATTATTACACCAAGTATTATTCACTCGCTGTAATGTCTAAATAAAAAATGTTTTTTTGTTGTTTTTTTATTGGTTGAAACTTATCTGCCTAAAACACAAAATGTGCATCTTACAGCTAACATACTTTAGCTTAATTTCAAACTGTCCAAACAAGTAGAATTTTAGAGCCTCCCAATGTCACTGACATATCCGAGTTAAACTGGAGCGCCACAGGACTAACACATGGGAAAAGAAACACAAATACATATACATTCATGCCCTCAGGCAGAGTCAGCACCCCCTCTCCCCTGCTGAAGTCTCTAATCATGTCCAGGAACACGAAAGACAAGTCAAAGCGCATTTTCCCAGGGTTCACAGCAAGCAGGCACTTTTGAGACCAACCACTGCCAATCAACGAGAGAGAGGTCAGGCGGACAGAGGTGTCACATGACAACACAGACAGGTGGACTACGCAGGTGATCTCTGATGTAAATTAAATTATTGAAACAGTTTGTTGGTGAATATATGTAGCTTTGTAGTATTATAAATGGGGTAAATAAAGACCAGCAATGCAGTAAAATAAAGTTAAATAAAATCCTAATGTTAAAATTGTAAATTAATGTAATGTACCAAAATATTATAGCCCTTAAATAGAACAGATTCACTGCGACTGACACAGAGGTCATTTCTTTTAACTCCGTGTAGGCCACAGAGACAGAGGGATAAAGAGTTTATGTTATTTTTCATTTCCTGGGAATTGGCCTTGTTTCCTTGTTTCCACAGCTCGACTGCTGCGCTTCCGTACGCAACTTATCGGATCACTTATCAGTCCGTTTGAAGTGCTCAGTGTCTCCAAACCCCACTCCTGCACCCACAATCCCAGCTTGAACATTAAATATTCCTTCCTTCAACAGAATGGCGGCGGTCCAGAGTCAGAGCCCACACGGCTAAGCAAATAAAAGAAGCCACTGCATGTATCTTGGCAAAGACATATCATCAGATAAACAATTTTTCAAAAAGCTAACAAAGAACTATGCACAACCCGAGACAATATCAACAAATACATCCTGTGCATTTTCAGAGCGATATTAGACAGAGGGCTTTACGGTTTAATACAAACAAACAGACAGGCTTTCAGTGGCCATGCATGAACCGTGGTCTGCCTTTAATTCTTTCTAATACGTACAATAATAATCAGAACATGATAACAATAATAATATTCTATTTTTTTTATGTCACATCAAAATATATTTAAAAAAAACTTTTTTGTGCTTAATAATACAAACATTTATGAAATATCGTATGTTATCAATTAGTGTATAGGGATAAACTGTGTTTTGAATTGGGTAAACTATTAAATGTTGGCATCTGATTTGGAAATCAGTAAATAAGTTTGGTTATAAAACAAACAAAATGTATAAGCAATTACAATGTTCTGTTCTGCACTGCCATTTCTGCTATTAATCACTGCTGTTTTTATTACTGATATTACTCAAATTACTACAAAAAATATTTAAAAATTTCTATACAAAACAGGTCAACGTAAATAATATATTGACTTTTTATGTATTGTCCTGTTTAAGGCTGAATAATTATTATTATTATGTTGCTGATGTTGTTGTTTATTATGCATAATTTTTCCTATTATTATTGTTTGTATATATTAATTTTCCTATGATGATATCACATACTAAGCCTTTACTATTTACACATTGAAATTACACTTGAAATATTTTCAAACAATATAGTGTTTTGGAATTTACTAATTTGTATGTTAAAAAAAAAAAAAAAAAAGATGATGAAAATGATTTTCCGATGAAAATGCACTTGTTTTGTCAAACGCTCTGTGCAAAATGTGTCTTCAGCTCTTTAAAGCAGTTTGTTAATCTGTGCTGCCCTCTGCTGGTCAGTTCTCAAACAAAATTTGCTTTTCAAATGAAGCATATTTTAAAGGGGTCATATGATGCTTTTTGAAAGATCATTATTTTGTGTATTTGGTGTAACAGAATATGTTGACATGCTTTAATGTTCAAAAAACACATTATTTTTCAAATACTGTACATTATTGTAGGTCCTCTATGCCCC
>NW_015547302.1:378023-405457 GCF_001515605.1 Sinocyclocheilus anshuiensis
CACCTGATTTCCACAGACACGCAGAACGTGCAGGATTCATATATTGTCTTTTCGCGGCTTACTATTCATAGACACTAGTCCATATCGCGTTTTGATTCAAGTATACTGACCTACTTTTGATTTATTCGTCCAAAATGTGGCATATTCCGTCCGCGTTAGGCTATAGGAATTCCGTTTTTATGACTGGATTCTAGGAACCAGTCTGTGTTTTCCGTATCGCGGATATTATAGGGCTGTATGTCTCAGAGTAGTCAGTGTAATTTGGGGAAAAAATCTATTAAATCTGTATGTAGATGTGTGTAAATATTCAAATGTAATCCCCTTTGGACCGATTTTAACTATTTGAAACGTACAGGCTGAAGTACGTTCCTGCCACCATGTGGTATTTCAGATACTGCTGTAGTCACGTAACACTACGACGACGACATTTCCCGCCATGCACTGGACACGTTGCCATAGCGCCACGTTGGTTTACCAACAAGCATGGCGCACAGCCCGTCCCGTGTCTTTGCTGCAGTTTCACCGAGTGCTGGTGATGTTTACCGAGACGAAAACGAATCGGTGTTTAACCGGGGCCGCAAGCAAGCACCCTTACACACTCAAAGCAACGCAAGAGTGGTTCAGATGACGGGCTGTGCGGAGTTATCGTGTCCTCCGGACCGCGCCACCGTTACCATCAGCGTCAAAAACAGTAAAGAACATGTTAACGACGTGACTAAGTCAAGTCAAGTCAAGTCTGCTTTATTGTCAATTCTTCCACATGTACAGCACATACACACAGATTGTTGTCACTGCACCACCTGGCCAGGCGGCTCACCTCGCTCCTGTAGTTTGTCTCATCTCTGTTGCTAATGAGACCCACTACAGTCGTGTCATCCGCAAACTTAATAAGGAGGTTGGAGTTGTGTGACGGTGTGCAGTCGTGGGTCAGCAGAGTAAAGAGGAGGGGGTTCAGCACACATCCTTGGGGGGCCCCAGTGTTCAGTGTGATGGTGCTGGATGTGTTGCTGCCGACCCGTACTGCCTGAGGTCTTCCAGTCAGAAAGTCCAATAGCCAGTTGCACAGCGAAGTGTTGAGCCCCAGCTGGACCAGTTTGTGAATGAACAGAACCAGACTAACAGCGTTACACGAAGACTGGAGTACATACTACAGACTGCGAGACAGCATGATGTCAAGGTGCTAAATAATTAAAATCTGTGTATTTCTAAAGAAAGAAAGAACAAACAATACTAATAGTTTCTTTCCAAACAGGAAGAAAACATCACTGTGACCAAGCATTTACAAAGAGAGGAAGAGCTCTTCCACATGCGAGCTGAGGTACGATGGATAGTTGTTGCATGCGTCCTATTTGACATTTTATAATATATTTGCTCTTTAATTATCCATTTTGTCTGTGCAGGTGCTTGTGGTGTTTTCAGACTTTGAGAAGATGCAACAAGCACGCTCAGTTTTGATTGAAAAACTCGACAAAAGCGTGTGTGTTGGTGACCCTTACTACAGTCACAGCGCTGAAAGTCTGAATTTGTTAAGGTAAACAATGCTTGAACAATGTCAGTCCTCATATAAACCTCCACTGTTTGCCTGAACATAGCTTTGTTACATGAAATTAATTAATAAGCCTGTTTGAAAGAATGTCAAAACATTTTTATGATCTATTCTGCAGACGGCGAGTATGTTTGGAAGCTGTGGACAATGCCCGGCTAAAAGCCAGCGAGGCATGTTGCATTCTGGGACAAGCTCTGGGACGGCCGCTGCTTGTACGTGAGGAGGAATCACGAGAGTGGACCAGCGGCCAGCATGAAGTGACTGACTCTCCTCCAACACTACATCAGAAGACTGGGGTTACATTAGTCTCTACCTCTTCACGTGTATTTGTGGCCTTTGAATTGCGACCGAAGGACAGCAACAGGAGGAAATGAGTTAAAGTTTCTGTTTAGCAATAATCATAGTACATGTTATTTCATTTATTTGCTGTTTTAACCTGTAAACACATAGTCCTGTTAAGTGAGCACCATAGATATTCACAACAGGGCCTAAAAATAAAGATACCACTTGTTCCTACTGGTGTTTTAACTTAATAAAATCTCCAAATTCCAGAATATATTGAATAGCACTGTGTGAAACTCAAAAGATAATGCTAAAATTTGTTCCAAACATTGATAGAAATCAAGGCTAAATTCTCAAAGTTTAACGAATGTGTTAGATGAGCCTGTGTTTGAATAGGGAATACATGTACTGTATATTGTTGCATGAATGTGTCTTGACTTGCACACATTCATTTCTGACAACAGCATATGGGTTACACATGTGCTAGATAACTAGAAAGATCTTACTCACTGCCTCTAACATGATTTGTCTTTAAAGTTAAACTTGCACTGGATTTCGGGGGGAAAGTAAAATAGTGTGAAATAAGCTACTTGTTTCTGTGATGCTCTACCCATCTTTATATTCTCTTATACTTGCTTTGTCAGATGATCTAGCTTCATGGTACTAAACAAGACATTCATACCCTGCCTCCTTTAATATATAAAGGTGAGTGTTTACCACCTGCCCTGGTAATAGATGTCAATTCTTGCATGACCTACAAACAGATTCATTTAGGCTTTGTGAAAATCTATTAGGAGGAAGTGATAGGAAAAACACTGTAGGGTTTGACACAGTAACTATTAACTTTTCTTGATAGATGAGGAAATAAGCTAAAAGCAAAGAGGACTGTATAGAGAGAAGAGCCTGCAGATTGTAAACAATAATAGCGCGAAGGGAACATAAAGATACAGTCAGGGGCCAGTACCATGAAGATGGATTAGCTGGCTAGCCAGGTAAATTTCGGTTTAGTTTGCACCAATCCTGGGTTTTAGGTACCATGAAAGTGGCTTGGCTTTTAGCAGCATTCATTGCCTTAGTAACTTACGCTCCACGCTAACCTGCTCTGGGGCAGGTTATGTTCTGGTTTAGAGATCTCAAACCCAAATTTGACCAATCAGCTTCAAGCAAAGTGACGCATCTCTGACGCAATAAAGCCACTCCCCAAGTTACTCCAAATTAAAGGACGCTACATAGTAAAACATTTTTAAAGATAATATTGTCTGATTTTTAGAGATGATTATTTTTTATAATTATATAATTATTATACCCTTAATCCATTACACAAGCTAGCTTAGTTTATTTTAAATTTATATAAACATAGATAATATGCAATATAAATAAGTTTTAGAATCAATAGCTTTAAACATGACTACATATGAGCTTAGATTTAAGTGTTTTTATACCTATAAATGTTATCAACTCTATAAACTAACTTTTACATGTTTTCTTTAAGTTTTCCTTTTTCATGGATAGATCTTTTCATCTTGTATATGTGTTTAGATTCTTCATATTGTTGAATATTTTAATCTTTGGTAGTGAATTGCACTGGCTCTCTTGCCAGAAGTGAATCACAGTTTCAAGGCATGTGATTGGCTGTTCATTACTGATGTCACTCTTTCATGTGCACGTGCTTCATTAACTCAGGATCAAGCCTGAGTTGACAGAGAAAGTTGATGATCAGCTTCATGGTACCAAAAAAGCCAGATTGGACTGGTTTGGTTTTGTCAACTCAAAACTAATCCTGTAACCCTGAGTTTGTTCAGCCACCATCATGGTACAGGCCCCAGGTCTCAGGTCTGATTTGGATTAAGCTAAGAAACAGGCCGTCAAACTGGATGTCTAAGTAAACTTGATTATTTTTGCCTAAAGGACAGCAAGCAATCAATAAAACCCCACAATGGGCAGTAAAAGACCAAAAACACAGTCACAAAACAAGGATCATAATCATGACTAAAAGCATCCCTGAATAGACGATAGGCTTGAGTGAAACGAAAAGCCCAACGACGCCTACAAATATGCAGTTTCTGCGCTACTAGAGTCATCTAACGGAACTACAAAAATAAACAACATTGCAAACACTTTCACGCTTCATGCCTTCCCCAGATCAGACATCACAAACACAGCTCTAACAGGTCTATAAAAGTGAAGATATGTCTCAAAAGGTATAAGTAGGCTACATTCAATAAAAGGTCCAACATATTAGGAATACTTTTAACGTGAAGTTTAGCTTACCTGTCGAGAAGAAACTCTGCAAGCTCCTCTACCGGCTGACACCCAAACATTCCATCAAATTCCTCCATCTTGTAAAACCACTGCCAATGTTTACACGTGTTTTACTCTGTTTACTTCTTTTCTAACAATGTGTATTGTGGTAAGGTTTCAAAATTTGTTGCACTTGCTAATGACCGCACTATAACCGACTGAACACCCTTTGGCTCAACCTGCTACTGTAGCCACGCCCCAAACTCTCGCTATTGGCTGAGCAGAGATACATAGGTTGACAGGCAGGTAGGACATCCTATCATTGGACGAACATTTTATGGCGAGATCTCCACAGAAGCAAAGCGAAATATTGACGAGAAGGGTGTTCCTGCACAACCGGAGGCTGCAGTTTCAGGACCGCATTTCTGGGACCCTGGTGGTTTAGTTTGTAGTAATGTTTGTACATGTTGTTAAAGATATTCACTGTTGGGTTAACAGAAATATCAGTAACAAGAGGTGCACTGGGTATTGTGCAAAAATTATTCATATTCTACTCTGACCTGTAATGATAATCCGGACCAGAAAGGAAGACCTGCTCAGCCTCCTGCAATGAGAAATTCCGGAGGACAGCCAGGGCATATATGATGGCCTATGAAAAAACAGTTAATTTAAGTATACTATTATAGCACTACTGAACAGCAAGCCATTATACATTGGTCCATACACGAGTAGCACCAGCATGCAGTTTATACAGTAGATTTTGTAAGTGCAGGAGCAGGACACTCACAAACACATTACATGGTCCGGCATACCTCTGCACTTCATCTGTGAAGCTCAGTTGTGTTGGTGTCCTATGCAGCACTCCTCTCAGATCGGCAAACAGGACAGTTGTTCCTCACTGTCGAGGTAGACAGGCACTCGGGAGGAGGTTAGCTTATCAGACCACTTAGAGGGCTTCCCGTTGAGTACACCCTATAGGCAAACCATGGTGCAAAAACAGTTATTTTGAGGAAATTGATACATTTAAGATACAGATGCAATAATTTGCAGCATAGTTAAAAGATATTGTTAATGTTATTCCTAATTAAGGCCCTTGGTGAACCTTTACTATGAGTTTGTCCTGAAACTGCAGCCTCCGGTTGTGCAGGAACATACTATTGATATTGACAACCACCTGCTGTTAATGAACATTTTAATAAGAGTTTGAAAACAACACACGACCATAACGACTACCACACTATTTTCATGACTGCTATTTGTGGTTCATCACTCCAAAAAAACCTCATGCTCGAAGGAAAAAAACACGCCACATACCTGCATGTGCCGAACACGTGACGATGACCTAGATCTCATCTTCCTGTGACATGTTCATTCACTTAAACATGTCAGATTTTTGTATGAATGGGCTTGTTTTAGATGCGCCTTGCCTAGCCTGAAATGAAGGCGAGAGTAGGCGGCTGCATTGAGGGGAGGAGTGAAATAAGCGCAGTCAAGACGGACAGTTCTGACCTCTCGAAGTGGAGCAGATACCAACAAGATCAAAGGCGGATATCGGGTTATTCACACTTACATGCTGTGTTGCTAATAAACATGATATAATTTCAGTTCTGTTGCTTTTATATGAAAATAAATATGATGAACAAGACACTCAAAGTGCTTGCTATTTAATTCTATACGAAAGGTGTATTTATCATCCATTTTTACTTTAATACAAACATGTATTTTATATTTTTATAGAAATATGACAACAATCACATTATCTCACACAGAGATCGCACTGTCATCGTGTTTGGGAACATTCATGCATAATTGAAATACATAATTACATGAAATCAGATAAAAAAAATTAAATATTTTAGAAGAGAACCGCAGCATCACGGTTGTCTGAACCAATGAGCATTGAGCTGTGTCATCAGTCAGTCGTTTCCCATCATGCTTTTGATCAGCGCAGTCGGTGGAGAGCAACTGCGCTCGACTGCACAATCCGACACAGCCGCCTCGCCGTCACGAGAGCTTTTTGGCACACGTCAGCATGACATCAGAGCAAGTCGGACGTAAGGACACTTTTCTAACCGGCATGCATCTCGCGGAGTATGGCAAGCCGTTTTAGCATTAGATTTTGCTCATCTCAAACAAGCCTATTATGTGTTTTTGGAGGACCAACGTGTACTCGGCGGTTCCCAATGCATTATGGGAATGGCACATAGAATGATGACTTTTAAGAAGGAAAAACACAACATTTCAAGTAGGCCTATTTCAAATAAATTAAACTTTAATAAGAATACGTTTGTATCAATGGCTTTACTTTGAACACTGTTTACCACATTCTCAATACTGTTTTAAACAACAAATCCTTCTATTTTTCGCATGTAAATAAATATGCTATATGGTATTAACAGAAAGTTAAAGTAATTCATTTTCTGGAACCCATCTGAGTCAGATCAACGTGTGTATTTTGACCTAAGGGCATTTTGAAACATTTCATTTAATCTATAATTGACCTTTAACATCACAGTCAATTTTCTTCATAACTTTATCCCTTGCAAAGTCTGCAAGTCATTCATCATTTTAAGAATATAAAAAAGGAATACTAAAAATTGCTTTTTGTGTTTTTTTTTAGTTCTGCCCTGAGAAAGCCGCTTAACATATATTTACATATATTCCACAAGACTAAGTTTAATAACTGAAATTACTCAGTCTATATTTATATGGGGTATGTAAACAAGATATCTCTCTCAAATTGTCTTGCTTCCTTTTGTCTTTGTGTTTTTCAATTGCTTTAAAAGAATCAATACTGTCAATGAAGGGTAGCAGACATCATGTCTGTGTTCTCAAGCATTTCAAAGTGTTTTTAAAACCACTCAGGTTTACACTCCTTCAGTCGTCAGGATAGATTTCTTGCAACCATTCCTCCATCACAAACTTTTCCCCATCGAAGTGTGAAAAATAGTGCTGTAGAGTAGGAATGTCCGGCTGTAGCACAAGACAGACACAGATACTGATTAAGATGGAATCTAAACAACCTTAAGAAACTACCAAGAAAACACAAAAGTTATAAGAAGGAAATAAAGGTAAAAGATTTCTCTGTACCTGAAAGCCTTGAAAGAGCTTGATATTATACTGGGGAATGTATCCAATCAGTATTGATGAGGAATCGGGTCCACTGAACATAATTCTGTAATGAGGAGTGTCCTTGGCTCTCTCCAGCTACACACAAATACACCTTTTTAATGGACTGCTGTTATATTTCTGTGGTTTCAGGTTTATTGTCAGGTCATCATTTACACTCTTAAAATTAAAGGTTCTTTATTGGCATTGATGGTTCTGTGAAGAACCTTTAACATCCACCTTTTGAATGCACAAAATAGAGTTGGGGTACTTGGACCTGGACTCAGATTCAGACTTGGACTCCACTCCGGTGGACTAGGACTCTGACTTGTACTTGGGCATTTTGGACACAGAACTTTTTCAGAGTACAGATTATTCCACGTCATGTATAACGTGAAAGATAAAAAAATAAGTAACAACATAAAATTAAGATAAAGACATTAATAAACGTCTTCCACTCAAACTCAATTGGCTAAAGACAAGGACTCGGACCAAAGGTGGACTCAGACTCAGTTCTTTATAGTGGTTCTTTAGTTTATTTAAATGCTTTTCACACTAAGAAAAGTTCTTTTAAGAACTGATCACTGAAAGGTTTTTTGGGGAACCCAAAATTGGTTCTTCAATGGCTTATCACTTTGAAAATCCACTTTTGGAACCTTTATTTTTATTTCATTTAAATTAAAATAGTTTTTATGTACTTTACAAACCTCTGAGTATTTCATTCTCTTGATCCACTCTGGTGGGGCTCTGAGTTCTGCATCCCATCCTACAATCACCCCCACCATATTATTCTGTGTCATCACAACTTGACCTACACGGTGCAGCACGTATGCCGGCCTGGGGCTTCGCACCTCCTTTGACACTGAACAACAATAATCTGTCATGTTCGGTTGCTTGTATTTTTACACATAATACACATTCATATCCCAGATAAAAACAAAGTAAGTTTTAATGCCAGATTATATAAATATATACACTATCTAAATGACTGCTTTCATTTGAGATAATTCAGACAAATTACCTGCAAAGTACCCATGCTCATTGTCATGCATCATCAACTCAATTGCAAGCGCTTCTTCCAGAGTTTGATACTCCTCTTCCTCTGCGAAGGTCCTGTAACATGACATGACATCCCACTTCAGCATCGGAGTAAATAAGAATTCATTTAAAAAGATAATTAGCATTAGACTTACGGTAGTTTGGGAATCCAGGCATTTAGCCAGTCAACCCAAGCAGCTGTGTTCAAGTAGGATTTTCTTATGGAGTCCCATGAGTCGAGGATTCTGAATACGAAAGATGTAATGGAATATTTCAAGCAGTGACAACAGCACCATACAGTGTCACATGTTTAACTTTTTTTTGTTTTTCTGTTGGAAATATTTCTTTATATTAAACTTCCTAATTGAGAAGCACAGTACCAGAGTGCTAAAGAAGCTGATTAAAAATGCCTAACCACCGAACCTGAAATACAGTGTCTAAGAATTTTTTAAATAAAAATTAAGATTTTAGGCAAACATTTTATGAATGTACACTACCGTTCAAAAGTGTGGGGTCAGAAGATTTTTTGATGTTTTTGACAGATGTCTTTATGCTCACCAATGCTGCATTTAAAATACTGTAAAACAGTAATACTGTGGACTACAGTTTAAAATAAATGGTTTCCATTTTAAAACATTTTAAAATGTAAGTAATTACTGTGATGCCAAAGCTGAATTTTCAGCAGTAATTTCTCCAGTCTTTAGTGTCACATGATCCTTCAGAAATCATTCTAATATGACCAGGGCCGGATTTACCTCTTTTCGTGACAGGCAAAACTAATTTTTGGGCCCCCCTTCCCTATTAATATGTTAGGCCTAATATTACCACCCAAGCAAACAAAAACATTTCTTAATCAGTGCAAACCGTTACAGTGTTTTCTATCGCAATAAGCGCTTGCGTTCAGTCAATAAAAATCGAATGTAGTTCTTCATTTGTTTGAGAACTGAGAAAGACCATTCCAATAATAGGCGCGCGACGTGGCCACATAACCACTTCGGGAGTGCATTATTTCTCTAATAATTTTAACGGCCTGGAGTCACAACCACACATCAAGACTGTTCAGATGATTTGTTTCAAGACATTTGACATGTTTCCGTCCTAAATCTCGTGTGTTTTACGCACCTCATCCCAAACCTTCCGTTGCAAATTCCAAAACGTAATTTTAGAGCTAATAACGGAGGCTTGAGGTCTGTTTGTATCTCAGCAGCGTTCAGCAGCAGCCTCTACTAATAGAGGATCTTTAAGTTTAACTGCTTCAAGAACCTTGCAACTGAGAAATGTCATGTAGCTTTTCAGCTGCGAAACAATTTTACTGATAAATTCGCGGGGCAGCGCTGACAAGAAGTTTTTGTTTGCGTCTCCGCGTGTGTGCGTCTGTGAGAGAGACTGGGAGAAAGAAAGCGTGATTTCCGTAGCCTACATAAAAAAGGTGGAAGACATGGAAATAGTTTGTCATTTTTACCCTATTGTTTGTTATATTTATTTGCTCAATGTCTTCTGGGGTTTTGGTTCTTTTACTGTTGTAGATAGCCCATAGTAGGCCTAGGCTATAACAAAAATATTATATATCTCTTCATTGTGTTTGGGCCCACCTGGACAAGCGAACATAGGCACGTGCCTAGAATGCCTATGCGTAAATCCGGCCCTGAATATGACGATTTGCTGCTCAAAAAACATTATCTAGCTATTACTATCAAAGTCTAAAACAGCTATGTTGATTAATATTTTGTGTAAATCATGATAGGCTACATTTTTACAGGATTCTTTGATGAACTGAAAGTTAAAAAGAAATGAAATTATTGTTACTTTTGATTAACTTAATGCATCCTTGCTGAATAAAAGTATTTAAATAAATAAATAAATACTGACCCCAACTTCTCAGTTGTAGTGTATAAGAGAGGATACAATGCAGTTTTTTAAACACCTTCTTCATTTTAAATAGTCCCCTAGTGTGACACACACACACACACACACACGTGTTTACCTCTGAGTGGCGATGTGTCGTTGTGTCGCCGTGCCGCTTGTCCATTTGGAGATGAGATACTGCGCAGGTAGAGCTGACAGCAGGAGCGTCAGCTGCATGATCACACCTAACGTGATTTGAGGCATCATTGCCTGTACATTCAATATGACAGAGATTTCACATCAGCACATTGTTAGCCTACTGTTGTAACTTTTACTGTTACTGTTGTATTTTTAAAAGTTGAAAGAAATAAAATATATAACATTTTTGGACACTAGCCTATATTTATTCTTCAATATTTATTGAACAAATTGCATGTGTCTTACCTTATGCAGGAACTTCAATAAATAAACACAGAATTCACTATCGTCAGTGAGACTATTTTTTACTTGATAACAGGACGATCTCAGCGAAACTCTTAGTTTGTGATGCGTTGTGTAAGCATTGCCTTGAAAACCGAATATGATATTTACATGCGGGTGGTTTCGGTTTGACACCTGCGCCTCTAAGTTGAGCATTATTAGACAGTGCGCGTCCAATAGCGGCGGCCCACGAGACGAGGTGTGTACGCGTCTCGCGCCGCCACGTCAGGAACGGATGCCGCGTGCGCATGTTTACTATATTTCTGTTACAGGTTTTTTTTTCTTAGGTGCTAGACACTATTTCCCCTTTTATAAGCCAAATATCCTAAATCATAAACAAAAAAAAAAAACTTTTTTTCTTTTTCTAAACTATAAACACTGTTTGTAGTTTTACACCATGTGCTCATGCAGTACTGCAGTACTACATCCCTCACATTCATACTTCTGGTTTGTACAGTTGATTTAGTAACGTTAATTACTATTCTGTGGTGATAGTTTTGAGAAATGTGTTTCGGGGAAAGTGTATTAGTAATTGAGAAAACGTCTTTAATACAACATACATTTATATAATATTAATATATTTAATATAAAAACACCAGTAATAGTCATATAAATATATGTCAGCACATTATAAAAACAATTTTGAAATGAAGACAGCTAAAGGGAGCCTGTTCTTTTTCCACATACACTTTATATGCATTAATATTTGATACCTCATATTTATATTGTTTTATTATACTATTTGTTTAATTATATATATATATATATATATATATATATAATTTTTTTTATGTATATAATTGGGCTTGTGGTACATTTTCCTATATATATTTCCTATACCTTTTCATATGGATATATATACAGTGTATATATATACTGTATGTATATATATATATATATATAATGTTTATGTATATAATAAAACTAGTGGTTTATTGCATGTGCAATTCCAACTAATGTACGAAAGAGGGCGCTGATCTCCATGAAATGGTTTATCATCGACCATTTAATGATTTTAAATGTTATCTTGACCCTCATAGTTACTTTTAGTATATTATTATCAATATGATGCATGTTCATATTGATATCAATCTGATGCATGTAAGGTAACAATCCTTGCAATTATAAGCAAAATTTACTAGCTTTCTCTAGCTAAAGAAACATTGTAGAGTTTAGTTAAGTTTTAAATTTGCAACAGAAATGCCCGTAATGTTAAAGATTTTATTTCTGCTACTATTGGAAATCACAATTTTTGTTTTCCCTGATATGTCCAGGTTTCCCATGAGTGAAATGAAAGCACAACTATGTTAAAGAATGGAAGAACAAGACTATGTGGAAACACAAATGTTTATTTCCTTCAAATATCAGTATGAACTAATGTGACAGCAGTACACCCTACACATACATTCTATTTAACGTCTTTATTTACACTTTTTCCTTTATATAAAAGTATACAAACTAACATAGAAAGACCTCTCAGTCTGAGGATATAAGACCGGAGAGGGGAAAAAAAGACCCTGACCCCACAAACATGACTGTACCTTCAGATTTAAAAGACCGGAGAATATACTAACATGCATCCATCTTTGATCTCTACTCTAAAACCTGTCAATCAGTTCGTGAATCGTGAGATGTCACTTCCTGTGTAGTATGGTGGCAATAGAGGGGTCGCGAGTCAGATATAATAGTTTTCATGTAGCAACAGATTATAAACGCCAGCTCAATAAAACATGGGTCTTGTACATAAACACACACAGAAATGGACATCACATACACTCGAGAGTCTCATTCAAAGGCTTTGGTTCATCAAACCAGTTTTAAAGCTATGGGCTGGATTAGCTCTATTGTAATGGATGACCCAGACCACAACTGCTGAAAAGTACGCAAGAACCGACAAAATCACATGGCGACAAACCAGACTGAATGTAATCCAGCTCTCTTATAAAAGAGACTATGCTGAGTCCGGACTTCAAGGTGGGATACAATACCTTAATTCTTCAGTTTTACATCACAGACACGTACATACACACAAAAAGTCAAGGCACATTCAAAACACAGAATACGACATGCACACTGCCTCTTGTGTGATTCGCTGCCCTGCGGTTTCTACTTAAGCCGAATCAATGCATCAGAACGGGAAATATCAAACACAGTGTTTCAACGTGATTGGGCAAAAACAAAGTCCTCTCTGCTAATGAAATAAGCAGTTCCACAGTAATTGAATGAGTTTAGCTAATACAGAGAAAGAGTCCTGCTCACCGAGCTACATGAATCTACAGGTACAGTGTTGAGACAGTGGGGCAATGAACTTAGCTACACACACATAATAACTGTCAAAAATGGTTTGGAGGAGCATCAAACAGTGGCATCAAAAGTATTTGAATACATGAGAAATGCCTTAAAATATATGAATGTCATTGCATTAAATATCAAAATATCAAAAACTAAGAGGCACTTTAGAAGAAAGCAAAATATTTGACAAAAATTTGGTTTATCGTTCCAAATGAAAATAAATTATTTGGATACTTTCTGGTTGTTTAATGCGATGAACTACTGTGGTTGCTCTGCTAGGACACCTGCGTAAACTTAAGGGGAATATCCCTCCCAAAAAATAAATAAATAAATAATAATAATAGAAAAAAAAAAATCACCTTTCTGCCACTTGATTAAAAATTAATCAAACATTTATTTAAGCATATGAGTTTTTAATAAATGAATCAAAGTAGTTACAATCAATTGTACACTATTTTTAAAAGGTTTTGGGTCAGTATTTTTTTTTAAATAAATGAATATTTCTGTTCAGTAAATGGATCAAAAGTGACAGCAAAGAAATTTACAGTTACAGAAGATTTCCATTTCAAATAAATGCTGTTTATTTGAACTTTCTATTCATCAAAAAATCCAGAAATTTGAAAACTGTATTACAGTTTCCACAAAAATATTAAGCAGCACAACAGTTATCAACAATTAATAATAAGAAGAAATGTTTCTTGAACACCAATCAGCATATTTCAATGATTTCTGAAGGATAATCTGACACTACAGACTGGATTAATGGTTGCTGAAATTCAGCTTTGCCATCACAGGAATAAATGTATTTTTAAATATATATTCAAATAGAAAACAGTTATTTTAATAACATTTTACAATATTTCTGTTTTTACTGTATTTTTACTCAAATGAACATAAGAAAAAGCCCCAAATGAAAATGCTGCTTGTTTGACGACAGTCATGTTAAAATCAGTTAAACTTTGAAAATGTTTTGCATTCACTTGCATTAATTTTGAGATTAAAAAAAAACATTAATAATAATTCTAAATGATTAATTAGTCATCATTAATATAATAAGTCACATAATTAATTTTCAAATTGATATCTAAAATGATCAGCCATATTTTCAAAAACTGCCACGGAAAGTGAAGTTAGTTCTGAGAAAATCTCCACCATCATTTGTTTGCAAAAGCCACCTGGTTTGATATTTCATTCTCTAATGCAATGACATTCACACATTAAAACTGGTTTAAGTGTCCAAACACTTTTTTGTGGCCATCGTATTTATAAGTCTTGGTTCTAGTTAGGGATCACAGTGCATTTTGGGAGCCTGATAAAACAGGCATGGAGTGATGATGTCACTATCATTACACACCTCAACAACTGCATGAACTCAACACATGCGCGTGCACACATACACACACAGTGGTCATGGGTAGATATGCTGCTCACTAATCTCTATCCCAGCAACAGATCAACAACACACGTTTGTACTGGATAAATCAATGCGCAAAAGCATCAAACACACTTTCTCTCATAACTTGGGGAGTACAAAGGAGCCAAAATGTATTGAATGTATGAAAAGGCACAAGGTATTGCTAATTATATAAAAACATGGCGTGAATTACCACTGCCACTGATCTTGACTTGCAGAGAAAGACGTTAAAAAGACAACACGCGATTTATGAGGTCCTTCTCTGCACTCCACTACTGCTTTACAGCCACTTACACAATGATCTGTTAAAAATAGATTTTTCTGAACAAGTGTTTGATTTGTCGCCCTTAGCAACAACCGTGTAAAAACAATGCATAAAATTAACAGTTTAAAGAAACAAGACAGAGTAAAAGCTCAAGTTATTTCACACTCACACACACTCGAACATCCTCAAATAAGTGCTTTCTTGAAAGATGAAATCGGGTATTTGGATTCATAAGACTGTATAAGTCCCTTTCTTCACTGGCATTCAAATAGTGCATATGAAAATCAGTATTTAACTGCATTTGTGATTTTTCTGTGGAAAAAAATGTATCAGGTGATTTCAAGGGGTGATTTTATCAGGGGATTTCAAGCGGCTGTGACTCTTGAAGTCACCAAAAGAGTCAAAGATTCAAACCGTGAGAATATATTTAGAAAGTCCGAATGAAAGATTCAGATAATCATGAGTCTGATAGCAGCAGGAATGGTTTCCCCTCTCCAGTGGGGCGAGGATAAGGGGTTGTGTCGCATAGGACATGCAAAGTTGGCATTGTTACCAGCCAATAAGGTTGGCTTTGGCCTTCTCGGTGAGCTTGCGGACTCTCCCTTTGCTTGACGTGCCGAAAGTAATCGAGGCATCCTCAAACAAAAGCTGTCTTTGATCTTCTTCAGAGTCTTCTTCGTTATAGAAAGCTGTCCTTCGGCCCTGGTTACGCGTTCTCATCTGCCCTTTCGAGCTCCCATCCTCTCCCATATAAATGTCAGGCTCCTCCCCCAGGGCGGGGCCTGGCGTACGGGGCGTGGTTTCTTCGTTGCCACGCCGACTGCTCCTTCTGAGAGCTTTGGGGCTTGAAGGAGCTGGGGTATCCGGCGTCCTTATGACTCGTGGTCTACCTCGTGGTTTCGAACACTCTGGAGTCACTACCCCTGAATCTGAAAGACTACTGTCCTGGGCTGTAGAAGAAGCCCCGCCCTCATCACCAGTAGACAGATGAAGCTCCTCCTCGTGGGAGGAGCTTCTTCGTAGGGACTCCAGCTCTTTCTTGCTTTTCCTCCCTCTCTTTTTTCCAGAGGACTGGGATAGTGGGGGCGACGGTACCACTACTGGCGTTTGTATTTGTGTGTCTAATTTCGGTCGGCCCCGACCTCTTCGTACCACTCCCAGAGTCACTTGGCTATGACCATTCAAATGCAAACTGTTTTGAGGAGAAGAGTCGTGCTCGACTAGACCTAAGAGAGAATAAGAATATAAGTACAGATCAAACATTCATATATTCATGCAACAGATGCTTTTTTCCAACATGGCTAACAATATATTTCAATTTTTTTAATCAGCATGTGCGTTCCCTGGCAATTAAACACATGACACATGGAAAGATCCATGGATTTCCACTTCACACGGCTGTCATTCACAACATTCTACACATCACATCATGTTTGTTTATTAAATTCTAATTCTAATTTTATTTTGCTTTAAGCTATGATTAAGCGTGTAACAATCTGCAAAATTCTAGCGATTTTCCCAACATCAGTGCAGAAAATTAAAAAAATTATATATATATATATATATATATATATATATATACATACACACTGAACAAAATTATAAACGCAACACTTTCGTTTTTGCCCCCATTTTTCATGAGCTGAACTCAAAGATCTAAGACTTTTTCTATGTACACAAAGGAAAAATTGAAATCGCATCATATAACCCCTTTTAATCATGTCAGAACATTTAAATCCAAAGAAGTATTCTCAGTTCAGTTTAAAATGTTTTACCACGTCTAGAAAAATCTACACATTTTCCCCAACATTAGTGCAGAAAAAAATATATAAAAAAATTTGAAATCAAAACAAAAAAAGTTACAGTCATTAGAAACGTTTAAATCTGCAGAAGTAAATTTCAGGAAAAAAAAAACTGAAATATGCAGAAGTACTTTAAGTTCAGTTTAACACATTTTACTATTCAATGATCTTCGCCCAAATCACTGCAGAAAATGAAAAAAAAAAGTTTCAGGAAAAAAATGTCATTTGCAGAAGTATTTTCAGCAATTTTAACAATATTTACTGCTGAAATCAGCAAAATTACACAGATTCGCCACAAAATCAATGCAAAAGAAAGTTTTAAATCAATTTAGGAAAAAGTTTTAATGAGCAGAAAAAAGGTGATTGATTTCAACTAATGCTTAGTTTAATCATCTGTTACTGACCTGGTGTGAGTTTTACAGGTGTCCGAAGTTTCCTACGAGACTCTCTGGCCCCACCCTCATTTGTGTGGGGAACTGCAGAACTCTCGGTTTCCCTGGAGACACCAATGGAGTGAGAGTTCTGGGTGCGCAGGACTCTAGAGGAGGGCTCTGCTGTCTTACTGTGGGTGGGTGGAGGGGGAGGAGCTGACTGTGTAGAAGGTGCGTCTGTGAGCTGTGTTCCAAAGCGGGCCGAGCTACGTGTCCGACCAGGGACAACAGGAGGCTCAGCCCTGCTGTTGATTTGTGGATGTGTTTGCCGTAAAGAAGGAGCCCGGGAGGGTCCAGCGGGAGTGGGCGGAGCTGCATTGTTCGATCGAGGAGGAGCACGAGACGAAACCCGCCGCTTCCTTTCTGGACTACAAATCAGAAAAGAAGAAAATGTATATGCAACGTTTAGAAACAGTGACTAATTCTAGAACATAATATTTTGCAATGACCAATCAGATGCTGTTTGTACCTAGAGGCGGAGCTTGAAGGTGAAGAGCTCTTCCTCCTCTTCACAGACTGTCTGGTCAAACGCTCTGTGTGCAGCCGCTGACGGGTGAATCGCTCACTGTGCAGACTTTGAGCAGCTTTAAAATCGGTCAGGATCGAACTGATATGCTCTTCAAACAGAGCGGACAATCGCAGACTCATGCTATAGATCTGCATACACAAAAATGCACATGTATTAAAATAAACTAGATGAACTGGTTTGGCTATAGCATTACTGTCTGTTTTGAAAATGAAAGGATAATAATTGCTCATTGATTTCATACCCTGGACTTTTTGCTGGGTGTATAGGCTTTGGAGTTGCTGAAGATGAGACGTACATCTTTACAAAGATCCATGGGAGTGTCATACTCTCCTTCTAACAGGTGGTTCAAGACAGTCCCAAAGTCCATAGGAGTGTCCACAATGTCCAAGTAGTCCTGAGAGAGGTATTTTTGATGAACAGGGCATATAAGCAGACAGTGCACTGCAAAAAATTATTTTCTTAATCAGTATTTTTGTTTTGTTTTCCAGTACAAATTACCTAAACATCCTTTAAACAAGATGTATTTATTTGACACTACTGTTCAAAAAATGTTGGGGTCTCTTATGCTCACCAAAGCTGCATTTATTTGGTAAAAATAAGTGATATTGTGAAATATTATTACAATTTAAAATAACTGCTTTCCATTTTTGAAATATTTTAAAATGTAATTTATTCCTGTGATGACAAAGCTAAATGTTCAGCAGCCATTACTCCAGTCTTCAGTGTCACATGATCCTTCAGAAATCATTCTAATATGCTGATTTGGTGCTTAAGAAACATTTTTTTTTATTATTATCAAGGCTGCAAAACAGTTGTGCTGCTTGTTATTTTTGCGGAAACCATAATAAAAAATTTTTTCAGGATACTTTGATGAATAGAAAATGAATTTAGAACAAGAACCGACAGCAAGAACAGCTTTTGTTTAAAACAGAAATCTTTTGAAACATTATAAATGTCTTTACTATCACTTTTGATCAATTTAATATATCCTTGTTGAATAAAAAAAAAAAAAATTCTTACTGACCCCAAACCTTTAAATGGTAGTGTATATAAAATCATGATAATAAGAGAAAGAGAATATATCTTACATTTATTTTTCCTACCCAGTTGACCAATTGTTATTTTTTTCTGGAATACGATTTAAAAAAAAATTGCCAATCATCTTTTTTATTAATTTATCTTGCTTCAAGCAAGTTTAGGTATTTTTACTGGAAAACAAGCAAAAGTGCTATTTAAAAATATTTCTGCAGTGTGTGTGTAAATGCGCTGTGTATATGTGTAGTTGAAAAAAAAATTCCCTGAACAAATTAGCGGAAAATGTATACTTTTTCATGAGTTTTTGAATTTTTGCTTGTCCAAACGTTATAAATATTGGTATGTCAACAAACACCAAGCGGTCTGAGGCTGAGACTATGGCATCCCTCATAATTCCCACCTGTAGCTATAGGTATGAACTAGAGTTTTGTGTGTATGTGTTTTCTACATGTGTCTGTGTGTTACCGGATACTCCTCCAGATCCACAGGTTGTCTAAAAGGCTCTGAATCTTCACACTGAAAGATGAGCTCCAGCAGCTCTCTGCAGCGCCCCTTCCAGCTCTGAGGGTCTGATGATGGTTTACTGCGCAGACTCCTCAGGATAGGCTGCCGCTGCCGCCTCTGAAATGGAAACACACTCTCAGTTAGTCATGATTACCAGATGTAAACAATCTCTATGTATAATCAAATCTTATCTCTCTGGCCCTGTTAAAATTGTATAATATCAGTTAAAGTTACCTTCTTATTGCGGCTAGATGTACAAGGTGCCTCATGCTCTTCATCCTCGTCTTCATCCTAAGTTGGGAAAAAGGTGTCAATCAAGTCATGTTAAGTACTGACATAAAAATATGCACATTTACATTTCATGAATTCCAAGTGCTTGCAGGGCAGCAAAAGAACAGTGTTAAAGGCACAGTAGTAATGTATTAAATCTATTTCACATATGAGTGGTTTACGAGTGTGTGTTTCAATGGCACTTACATCGCTTGAATCTGAGAAAGTGTTTTTCTTCATACTGTTATACAGTGGAATAATATCTGTACAGCTTTGGTCCCTAAAGAACACAGACGTATAGACAGGCAGTTGAAAAGCAGCCCAATGTATGGCTAAAAGCTAGGGATGCACTGATGCACCGGCAATAATCAATTTCATGTTTTTCCATTAACTAATATATGGACATATTAAAATGTATACTATTTTGTCTAAATGAATAAAAAACAAAACACTATAATAAAAAAAACTAAAATCGATTAAACAAAACGGTTTAATTTAATTTAAATGCTACAAGTGAATTTCTGCATCACAGCATTATAACAATGTCAATAATGGATATTAATTTTGAGATTTGCTATTAAATTTAAGAGTGTTAAATCATTAGTGTTTTTTAAATATTAACTTTAAGTGAGCATTACATGATTGCAAAAGCAATATAAAAGTAAAAATACAGAAAATGAACATGCGTTACTGACTATACAATATTGGACAATACAGATAAATTTAAATGATAATGACTGATAATCCATTTGCTATTGATATATTGTGCATCCCAATTCAACACCACTGGTTTGGTTTTATTTGTAATTTTTATCTGTGATTAACTTACTTGATAAATTGTAGCATGAGGTCAGATACGAATTTGGCAGTTTTAACAATGAATGCGCCTGGTTCATTGAAGGTTTGAGCGTTGTGTTCGATGTAGCGTACCTCCCACATCAATGACGACATTCGCCTGACAAAGGCAAGCAAATAACAGATGCACATATAATTTGATATGATCTACTTTAGAAGTACACACTAATTTTTGGAATATATCAAGAGTTTATATACGTAGGTATTTGACTGTCATGTCCATTCAGAGTTTGTGCTGACCTATAGAAACGGTTCTGTAGTCTTTGTCGGATGGTGCTCAGATCTGTGACGTAAGCAACTACGGTGCAATACGTTGGATATGCCTGCAAGTCCACTGGCAGTTCAAATGGTACAGCCACATCTGAAGGAGAGAAAGAACTACTGTTATATTCCATCCGTTTTGGACACAACCATAGTAATAAAAATGAGCTATCATGTAATACTAAATGAAAACGTCATACCCAAAGTGCAAAGCTGGTCGATGCCTCTGATGATGCGTTCACACTCTTCGTCGCGTGTGCGTGAGCCCCACTCTCCTTCTAGGGGCTTGCACAATAATGCCTTCTGCTCCTCCTCAGTTAGAGGCACACTGAGACCTAACTCGTCAGGAAATGCTGCTGCAGACAGACGGAGAAAATGAGATGGAGGAAAACAAGAGGCAGACAATCACAACTCAGTTTGGATTGGTTATTTAAACAATGCCAGCTGGACATATGAACAGTTAATACTCTCAATCTGATGGTTGCCATGATTGCGGCTACCATGTTTGTGTGTGTGTGTGTGCGTCTGGTTTTGCCTAATGTCACCACAAGGACAGTAACAACCTGAATTCAGTAACATTTTGGGCACCTGGCAACAGTTCCAAATAGGAAAAGTTTGCTCAATAAACATGCTCAATTATGATTTAATGAAAATGTAAAAAATAAAATACAAAAAACCAAAGGTCACAAAGCCAATCACCTAAGGAACTGCACTCAAGGTCTTTTATTAGAACTGAAAATATTTTAAAATATTGGGAGTGTGATACCCTATATGAAATCAGAGCCGAGTTATATTTCTCAACATGTGCTTATGTGCTTGTGCTGTGAAAATGAATGTGCTATGAGATTAATTAAATATGTTTAACATCATTCAATTTACCACAGTTAATGCATTTATCTAATGTGATCTTACAACAGTAAGATCTAGTTGTATCAGCACAGGTGGTTCAATACACACCCAAAACAATCTTACATTTAAAAATGATGGGGGGGGAAATATTTTTACCTGAAATTTTTAATTGATCCAGGTGAAATATACAAGTCATAATTCATATAAAAGTTTGGGATCAGTAAGATTTCTAAAAGTTTTGAAAGAAGCCTCTTATGCTCAACAAGACTGCATTTATTTGATCAAACATACAGTAATATTGTAAAATACATAAATTTTTCAGGATTCTTTGATAAATAGAAAGTTAAAAAGAGTAGCATTTATTGAAACTGATTTTTCTGTAACAATGTAAAAGTCTTTATGTAAAAATGTGAAAGTCACTTTAGATAAATTTAATGCATCCTTGCTTTTATTAGATCTTTTTTATAAGTAAAATATTAAATTCTTTTAAAAAACTGAAGAGCAGCTAGAAAAAAGTACATTAATTTGCAAGCTTTGGCAGAATTGTGAAATTACACATATAATCTCTATATATTTATTTCTAGGCAAATTAAAGCAAGTTTAAATTAACTGTGTTCAAAGCAACAAAAAAAAAGAAAAAAAAATATATATATATATATAGATATTAATTAAATGGACAAATCAAAGTTATTTTATTCTAATGACAGCTGTAGTAATTGTGATACGTCATACCTTCATTGGGAATCTCCTCCATGTCCCATGGGCTCATCTTTTCTGTATCTCCATTATCCCAGCTGCATCACACAATAACACAAAGCTGTCAATATTGTCATCTACTATTACACACACAAAAAATGTGTGCAACACCACACTAAGCTCACTGTAGTTTCTAAACCTCCAAATAAACCATGTTTAGTCTTAAATTTAGTCGAAGAGGGGGTGAAGTTATGGAGCAATTAGCTCTATCTCAATTCTTGTCTTTCTGTCCCCAAATTTAAGACCACTTGAAATCATAATTAAGACTTTCTTGTACCATTTAAGACTTTTTATGGCCTTAAATTTGGTACAGCTAAATTTAAGACTTTTTAAAGACCTGTGAAAACCCTGAAAAATAAATGTGTAAAATAAACATACTTTAGATGACAACTTGATTCTGTAATCCTATTACAATACTTTTCACAAATAAAGAAATATTTAAAAATATATCAATAAAAGGAACAAACACTGTAACCAACAGGGGGAAGTTTGTGTGGGAATCTTTTTTTTTTTTTAATAAAGCCAAGGTAACACTAATTTTACATACAGCACACAGTGAAAATGACATGAATATGACAGTGGGCAAAATGGATAAAGCGCAGCATAGTTTGAAATCACAAGTTTAAAGTTTGTCGATTTATTCAATTCGCACGGACTGACCGTCACACAGAGTACATGCGATCATACAGGATAGAAATGCACACTTCACAAGATCTCACAGCTGGATTCGACTAAGTCTGCAAGGTTTGTGAAATTAAGGGTGCGTTCACACTTGTAGTTCGGTTCTCTTGGTTCGTTTGGTCCGGACCAAAAAGGAAAACGATACATTTGGTCCTGGTCCGCTGAGCGTTCACACTGGCATTTTTGACAGCAAACCTAAAGATACCGAACCTAAAGGCATAGTGATACGTTCATAACCTGATTGGTCGGGTTGAATGACGTATATTTCGTGACGGAACTCACCAAACACCCCAAACAAAAGCTGTGTTTGACTTAAAGCGGCGCTGCACAGACCGTTTGACAGCAAACCTAAAGATACCGAACCTAAAGGCATAGTGATACGTTCATAACCTGATTGGTCGGGTTGAATGACGTATATTTCGTGACGGAACTCACCAAACACCCCAAACAAAAGCTGTGTTTGACTTAAAGCGGCGCTGCACAGACCGATCGGTGTCTCATCATCCATTCACCGATCGATCTGCAGCGCCACTTTGAGTAGAACACACCTAATGCCGTCTTCTGGACTAAGCGCGCTCATTGCTGCGTGTACTTATGATTTTATTTTCACCACCTGCGAACTCATGGAGAGCTCAAAAATGGCACTTTACCTCCTTGTTTTTCCACGTTTGCCCTCTGCTCATTTTGTTTTGGACACACCGCTCGTTCCACGTCGTCAAATCATGTCGCATAGCGTCGCATCTTGTCATTACTTCCTGTTTTTGGTTCGTTTAGCAGTTTTT
The DNA here is from genome assembly GCF_001515605.1 of Sinocyclocheilus anshuiensis. NCBI lineage: Eukaryota > Metazoa > Chordata > Actinopteri > Cypriniformes > Cyprinidae > Sinocyclocheilus > Sinocyclocheilus anshuiensis. The sequence continues at coordinate 401,290 of NW_015547302.1, forward strand.
GGTCCGTGTTGTGTTCATATTTCATTCGAACCGCACCAGAATTCGTTTGGAAGCAGACTGAGACCCATCTTTTTAGCAGTCTCGGTCCGCTTGTTTGGTGCGCACCAGGGTTCGGATGGCAGCGTTCACGCTTACTCAAACGAACTGCACTAACAGAACAATTGCAGCAGGGTTCATTTTAATCGAACCAAACATGACAAGTGTGAACACACCCTAAATGTTTATTAGACATTCAAAGGTTTGTTTAAATTATATAAATGAGTATTTGCTGAATGCTGGTTAACGAGAAAGTATTATAATGTTTGCCTTTGTAATACTAATAATATAAAAACAATAGTTATAATATTTTTTTGTATGCCATTTAATTCCTTTGTTTAACAGTTCTATCTGAATCTTAGACAGACTTCTATCCGTATTAGGCCGGGCACTGTGCAATTTCTGCGCGATTTCAGCAAGGTACCAACTCACACCGTACGAGTACATCGCATGTGATATAAAGCCAAAGCTCACGATTTATGTGCTTACACTATACGTGTGAAATACTCGGGTTGAGCAAACTATGACACCATGTATGGACGATAGCCAGAGATATATTCAAAAAAGCATCAACTATCGGTGTATCGAAAGGATTGGCACTGTAATAGTCATCACTGAAAATAAGAAAAGCTTTATTTCAGACAAGGAAATTCCAAAAACATCTTTTTCAACACGAAATACTTCAGTTCTGTTTATTCATACATATATTCATACGTATATAAGGGAAGTCGTGGCCTAATGGTTAGAGATTCGGACTCGTAACCCAAAGGTTACGGGTTCGAGTCTCATACCGGCAGGGATTGTGGGTGGGGGGAGTGAATGTACAGCGCTCTCTCCCTCCTTCAATACCACGACTGAGGTGCCCTTGAGCAAGGCACCGAACCCCCAACTGCTCCCCGGGCGCCGCAGCATAAATGGCACTGACACCTCTCTGACACTGATCCGGGTGTGTGTTCACGGTGTGTGTGTTCACTGCTGTGTGTGTGCACTTTGGATGGGTTAAATGCAGAGCACTAATTCCAAGTATGGGTCATCACGTCACTTTATCGGCCTTGGCAATATATCGGTCGATATAATAGGGTGTACTGATTGTGGTCTCATGGCTTCAAGCCTGGTTAGGACACAATGTAACAGTAATTGAATTACTCTATAACATGTGTAAGAGAACTGACCAGACATTGTAGCACTGGAACAGAGAGTCTGGATATTCGGCCTGGTAAGGCTCCTGACTCTCAATCGTACCAAACCACCAGGCATCGTCTATCACTGCCCGGAAACGATCACCTGACAAAATAGATCCATCTCAAATCAGACACAATTACGCATGCTCATCAACTCTGTATCAGGAACAAGCAGTCATTAACAGAAAGCAACAAATTAAGTTTTAAAAAAACACATTACAAATACAATACATACAGACAATTACTTGAATATCTCTACTATTAAAATAAAAAAATGTATTAAAATTTGTAACCGTTAAATAACTTAAAAAATTTTTTTTTAACTGTTTAAAAAAACAAAATAAATGCACACACACACACACACACACACACACACACACACATATATATATAAGGGGTTTTTAACCTGTGGGGCGTGCCAGCACCTGTCAAGGGGGGCGCGAGCATCAGTTAATTCAGAGACGTTCCCTTGAGAATTTATGAATATGAGTTAACAAATCTTTAGCCATCCACTAGGGGGCAATCTGACTAACTTGGGGGGGCGCATGTCCTAAAAGGTTGAAAACCCCTGATATATATAACAGTTCAGAAAGATACATAGATATTTTTTTTTTCCTTCACAAAAATACATTTCATAAATTAAAAAAAATATATATTTTTTTATTTAACCTTTATTTAACCAGAATAGCCTCTCTGAGATAAAAAATCTCTTTCACAGCAGTGTCATCACAGAGTAGTATTAGTAGTAGTATTGTTCACAAAATCATAGACATAACCAACATGCCATTCTGATGACATGTAACAAAAAAAAAAACATAAAACAGGAAATATCACAGAAAAACCCCTGTGACCCCTTGTGACTGTGTCAAAGTCAGTAAGGGTTTTTTTTTTTTATTTTATGAAATAGCAAGGTTATTTCAGGTCAAAAGGAGAGTGTACATCTGTTCAAGGTCTAAGGAAAATATTCAAATACTTTGACATTTTTAGTCATTAAAGAAATTTTTTGTAGATTTTAGTTTTTTTACAACATGAATAAACCAAGATGAACACAAAGATGACATTTTTAAATATTTAGCACATGCATTTTGAACTAGATTTTATAAAGACTTCTTTTTTCATCATCTCGAACATCCCTGTGTGTCATTGACCCATTTAAACCAGTAAAAATAAACATCTGTGCAAAAACGTACTCAATTCACACACTAACCTATCATCCAGTTCCTCTGTCTTGCATTATCAAACTGCTGCCGAAGTACAAGGAAGTCGATGACATCAGGCATGTCGTGGTATCTAAGACAACAATAGAAATGCGAGTCACAGGTCAAAAGCCACTCAGCAAAGATCACTGTGAATAAGTCACTGTAACTCATGCAGACTGTACTCACTTCATGGAGAAAGAGCCGCCTGTCAGTTTACCAGTATCTGGGTCCAGGAAGGCCAGCTTCAGACAGCACAGAGTAGGCAAACCGACCTCATACTTAATGCCCACTATCTTCAACAGCTCCTGCTCCTGTAGGCACACCATCACAAACCATTTTCTTTATGTTTTATGATGTGTATAAAAATACTGTGAGGTTAAAGTTCATTTTATTGAAGACTTACCCTGAGCTCTAACTTCTGCCAGGGCTGTTTTTTAGGATTTATACTGAAGATCTTGTTTTTTTTGGCCATCTCCACATAAGCTTCATGGCCTTGGCGAAAATAATATACCTGTTTGCATACATAATAAGCAGCTTAATGTTATAAGCATGTCTCCACATACCATATAAATAATAATATTTCACATTTTAATTATGTTGTACTGAGGAATGTGTTTTTTACCTCATCGCCCATCTGTGGGGTGAAGGGGCATCTCCGTGGCATGGTGTCAGTGATCCAGGCGGAAGGCAGCCATTCCTCTAATGTCAAACCCTTGTTCTGCAGTTCAGGTATCCTCTGAACATATAAATACACACACACACACACACATATATATACGATAAGTTCAGAGTAACTTAACAGAGTACACAGAGCATGACTTTCACACAAATCTGAAAGTTAACTGAAACAGTATCAATGGAATTTAAACAGTTACCTTTATGTCCCAGGAGTTATTCTTTGTTTTAATTAAATGATACAAACAGATTTCAACATCAATTCATTAATTAATTGCTACTTTTCATTTGTCAGTGGACTTTCTTGTCTCAGATGTAGACTTTTTAGAACCATGATGACCTCATCAAGAAGTAAAATAAACAAAATATTTTAACTTTTATTACATAAAAATTTGTCATATTTTTACTCAAATAAACACTGATGACTCAGCTATGGCATCATTTTCACGCATTTTAACCAAATATTTGCCATTAATAAAGTTCTTTCAAAAGTTTGTGCACTAGGTTACCAAGAAGACAACAGTGTTACTGAAGAACTTGAGACGTGATACGTGAAGAATACAAAGAGAGGGAGAGAGAAAAAAAAATCAAGGTTTTCACGAGATTTTTCACAGAAAATGTGTTTAAAATGTATTATTATTCATTTGTGTGTATTTAGGATACTTAAAATGCTAGCTATGAAATTAGCCTTAGTAAGAGAAAAGAATCAGAATCAGAATCAGAATTAGCTTTATTCGCCAGGTGTGCAAACACACGAGGAATTTGTTGTGGTTTTTTAAGGTGCTCCTGGTACATACATACATGCATACATACACATCTGACATGAGCACAGAAAAAAATAAAAATAAATAAATAAAAACATTTACATAGTAAAAACTTAACAATAAATAATGTGTATGAATCTGGAACAGTAGATTTATGTACAGATTTGTGCATCATTTACTCTATATAGAACTGTATAAATAAAGAGATATGCATATGTATTTACATAATACTTGAGAAAGAGGCAATAATTAAGGATGTAGAATGAATTACGGAAATGAATTACAGAACGCAGGTAATGATTCATATGTTAGC
>NW_015547302.1:405594-444173 GCF_001515605.1 Sinocyclocheilus anshuiensis
ACTCGGTGACGTGGTCCGCTCTGAACAGCTGGAAGCCCGTTAGATGTAACGCGTTGTCCGGGATGGCTCCGTTCAGCCAGGTTTCCGTGAAGCAGAGCGCAGCGGAGTTTAAAAAGTCCTTGTTTGTGCGGGTGAGGAGTCGTAGTTCGTCTGATTTATTTGCTAGGGAGCGGAGATTCACCAGATGAATGCTCGGCAGCGGAGTCCTAAAACCGTGCTGTCGGAATTTCATGAGTGCGCCGGCACGTTTCCCTCGCTTGCGTCGCCTGGAGCGCTTGTATAGGAACGCAGCTCCTCCGACTAAAATGTCCAGTAAAACATCTGAATGCTCAAATGTCGGCAGAAAGTTATTTGGTGTGCTATTTCTGATGTCCAGGAGTTCGTTCCTAGTAAAGCTGATCGGGAAAAAATTGCTTAAGACAGGACAAACAAACAAAAAAAGTACAAGTACCAAGTAGCGACAAACCATGGCTGCCATCCGCGGCGCCATCTTGCATTGCATGAATCTGTTATTTTATTCCAAAAATGTTTAAAATGTCATTTCCATCTTAAAAATTAATGGTGATATGGTGGAAATGACATCTGTTCATAACAATTTACGGAAACAAAAATAAAAACAGAATGACAGAAGTCTCTTTTGACACATAATTGCAATATTGAACATTGTCAATGGACAAATTCAAGAAACAAGCGAGCTTGATAAGCATGTTTTAAGGGAGGTGTCCATAGCTGAATTAACACACAAAGGACCACTGACCTTCCGTTTCTCTTTTGGCTTCTTCTTCTTTGGTAGTGCTCCATCTTTGTCCTGCTTTTCTTTCCTCCTCTCCTTTTTGGAGTCTTTTTTCTTCTCTCCATCTTCTTCGGAGCTGCTGGCATTCTTCTTCTTTTTCTTCACGCTGGTCTTCTTGGGCGGTTCGAGGTTTATTCCAGCATCTGCTGTCCAGTCTGAGTAATCGCTGGAGTAATCGCTGTAATTATAAACAGACCCAGCATATATGTGTGGCTCTGGCTGAAGTAAGTGTATGTCAGATATATGGCACTGTGGCATATGAAGTTTGAGGGTAATGAATATTCACCTGGAACTGCTGTTATCATCAGGCCAGGGTTCTTTTTCCTCTCTCTCCTCATCTGATGATTCTCTGCTCGGAGGTCTTGCTTCGGTTTCACCCTAAAAAAAACAACAGATACAATGAGAATGAAGATTACCACACTCTTTTAATGCCATTTTCAGAACACACCAATGGTTTCAACATAAGATTTCAATATATTTTACATTGGAAATTTGGTTTTCAAACCAACACACCAAGTCTGATGTCACTACTCCAAAAAATTCATTTTATAATTCAGCATTTTTGTCTTGCTCTATTATTGGTTAGGAAAAAAAAGCCTGTTCAAAAAAAGTGTGAATCTGTTATTACTCGTTCTATAGATTGAGAAACTTGCTAAGGATGCAACACTGACACTATGAATGGACCACTCACACTTCTGACAGAGATTTTAACACTACAGATGGAACAACACTTTAGACACAATGGCAATAAAAAGACAATCACCACAATAAATGAAACAATTTCAGTTTTAAATGTTCAAGTCAACATGAATTTAAAACTGACCCTATGTACTTCCGTAATACACATTCCTGTATAGTGAATGATTCATCTATGAGTCTTTTAACAAAAGGTAATAACATGCCACGCCTCTGAAATGGAACATCCCTTTTACATTTCAAACATCTGTCATACAGAAACCTTTTTTCCTGATTCAATCCATTCCTGATGGAAGTCCCATACATTTTTCTCTTAAATCATCCTCATGTACACTACCTGTAATAGTTTGGGGTCAGTAAGATGTCTTTTATTCAGCAAGGATGCATTAAATATATCAAAAATGACAGTGAAGCCTTTCATATTGTTACAAAAGATTTCTATTTCAAATAAATGCTGTTCTTTTGAACTTCATATTCATCAGCTTTGCCATCAGAGGAATAAATTACATTTTAAAATATATTCAAATTGAAAACAGTTATTGTAAACTGTAATAATCCTATCAACCCCAAACTTTTGAATGGTAGTGTAAGTCCATTAAATGGGCAGTTACATTGACTTTTCCATACTATTCCATAAAGGGAACTGCATCTTTTGACAGTACCTCAGAGGCACTGTGTTCTTCCTCGTTGGGTTCACTCTGACGACTCGTTTCCTCCACGGCCAATCTTGTATGGTAGTTATGCTGGTTACCCTGGTAACGACGCCCCTCCTCTACAGAATTTTCTATAGCATGCTGATATGAGAAATACACACTTCAGTACACATACTGCATTTAATTTGCATGTTAAACAGCAACAATGGCTTTAGCAACATGTCATCAAGATACATTTATAGGGATGTAACGATTAACTGTGAGCCGGTTGAAAATCGATTTAAATATGTGACGATTCAAATCGGTTGAGATGCTAAACCAATCGCGATTCATTTAGGTTATTCACATGTCGTTATAGTTGCGTCGCCTCTATTGCCGTGACTCCTGAAAAACGTTTTCATTCCACGTCGCTCCATCAAGCTCGCTGGATCCGCTCCTCTGCTATCAACGAGAGGAACGTCTGTACTTCCTCAACAGACAACGAAAGAGCCGTACCGTGACGTACCATGCAGTGGAAAAGCGCCATTAGTTAGATATAAAAGTTTGGTGGCATACAATGCTGTATGATGCAAACAGTACATTTCATCCAATCAAATAGTGAGGCAGACTAGTTTATCCAGATTTTTTGTATATATTTTCAAATTGATGATCAGATATGATAATTCACCCGGTTTTCTCTGTGGTACTGGCTGTGTATGCTGCGTCTCCTCCTTTCTGATCTGTAGATGCTGATTTCCTCCTCTCCTTTAGCTGTACGCCAGATCTCCTGCTTACTGCATTCACAAACCGACACACAAAAAAGCATCAACAACACCGTCTAACTGGAGCAAACTGCATTACACTGTTAGAAACAACAGAAAATTAAGACATGATAAGGTCTTGTTTGAGTAGCAGGTGCCTGTGAAAATATTACATATAACAGATATACAAATGTTTCGACTTCATTCTACATCATAAGGTTTGTTTGCCTTACATTTTTCAAATCCTTTCTGCTTTTTTCCAGGTTTAACATAGCTTTTGAAAGCTAGATTTGCAGTGCGGTCTAAGACTATTGGCGTCCACACTATTTCTGTGTGTTTTACCATGCTACAGCTGGTGATAGTTCAGGAACAAGGACACGTCGACTCCAGGCAACCAGGTCTCTCTCGGTGGCGATCTCACTGCGTGGAGCGTTACTGTGCATCTGGCGAACACCTTCGATCTGTCCACTGCGTCTCAGACCTACGTTAGGTGGAGAGGAGACTTCTGTGGGAGAACTGACGGATCCTACACACACAAACCAGACATGCAATCAGCATCAACACTACTGTCAACAGTATTACAATCACCCCCCCACCGGATAATAGCGGTCATCTGATGACATTTTTATACTTTACAGGTTTGTAAGGCACTATTCTTTATAAAGTCACTTTGGAAAACATGAAAAATGCAGACAAATTACATTGTCTGGCTTTTCAATGGTTTTAACTGTAGACTGTTGAATGCATGTGTGAGTTTCTCTTCTTTCTTTTTTTAAATTAGCAGTTTATTGTTTTTTTTTTGTTTTTTTATAATATACTGCAACAATTTTTAGTTTACATTTGATTACTTTTGGTATTTTTTTAATTTACTTGAATAATTGATATGGCTGAAAAACATCAAGTGCTGTTTGCTATTTTAATTAGTCTTATTCAGTGTTATTGTTGACTAAAACTAAAATGAATACAAAATTGATATTGAAATAAAACTTTAAATAAAATATAAATTTTAGATGAAAAACTCCAATTAAAATAGCATATATAAAAATACTATTATCATTTTTAACACAATTGTTCTGATTTATTATACATTTATAATTATTATATAAAGTACTTTTAATTATATAAGTAATTTAATAAATGTGAAAAATAAATTGGCATCAAGAATCATGAAATTTCACCGTTATTGATTGGTATCAAATATTTCAGTATTGTATCACTACACTACTTTACAAAAAATGTGTGCATTACCTCTGTTGGCTCTGCTGTCAGAACCCAGTCTCTGGTCCTGCTCTTGCTGTAGTCTCTGGATCATACTATCAAGAGGACTAGAGCCTTCTGCAGCCTGCTGACTAACCACCTGATTCAGCCCTGAGTGAGGTTATAAGAAACAAGTACAGAGACATTTGAACAATTTATTAGTGTTCAGTGACAGACTGCAGGTGTATATTTGTATGAACAAATAGCCAATAATTACTTAAGTAATAAAAACACAGAAAGGGATCAAAGAGACACTGTCTGTTTGCATTTCTTACCTGATGATGTGAGCCCCATCTGGGGTATGAGCTGTTCCTCTCTGCAGTTCTCTCTGCCCGGAACCAGTCTCTGGTAGCGTGGAGGGTGAGGATTGCCGTCAACATCCACCAGGAATGGCGGGGGCATGAGGTGAGGTGCCTGCTGGGTCTGTTCGTCCAGTACAAAGTTATGGGCGTCACGGATAAGCGGCCGATAATCAGTGTGGAAGAACATCTGATCTGCTATCTAGAGAACATATCAATGGATGCATTCACATCAAATACACATATACTAAATGAATAAGACAAACAGGGCTTCAGACAAACAGACAGAGGCAGTACTGAACACATAACCATATTATTTTTATTACTTCTGCTACAGATGCACTACATATTAGTTTCAACAGTTATTGACTGATTTCTAAAAATACTGACATCTGCATGTGCATTGTGCATGCTCATTTCCCCAATTTTTATATATAGATTACCGTTTCTGTCATTTAACACTCAATAATAGTTTATTAAGACTGTTAAATATAATCTTTAGCAAATATCACAATGAACATCCATTTTCGTACTGTACATTATAATGTTGTAATGCCTAAATTTACTTGCAGCATTTAAAAAATTTAATTTTAGTTTTTAGTGTTTTATTTTTTAATGTATTCCTATGAAATAATACAGAATACCAACACTATCCATTAATCAGGACCATTTTGGTGAGTTATTGGCTTATCTGTTAGCTAAAATGAAAACTATTAAAAATCATTTTTAGTATCTGAAATAAAGCTGAAATAAAAAAATATATATATAAATATTAGATGAAAAAACTGTTGCCTTGAAAACTAATTCAAATATACAAGGTTAAGTTGAAGTACTAAAATTTCTCAAATTAAAACTGAATTAAAGCTAAATAGAAATATTAAAAAGTACATAAAAATGACAAAAAAAAGAACATAACAAAATTACTAAAACTTAAACTAGAATTAAAATGGAACCACTAACTGAATTAAACATGCAATGTGATGAGGTCATGCGACAACGTGACAATATATTATTCAAATCAGAGTGAGCAAAATGCAGCAGATAGTATGCTAATATTTCATTCTGAAAATAGGGTCTGAGACAGATATAGGCATTCACTACCTTGTCGTATCTGCTGCTAGAGCCGAAGCCAAAGATGAGCAGGTGACCATGGGAGTCTGTGCAAGCGAAATGCTGCCCATCTGGAGAGCACTTGCAGTCAAAGACCGCACCGTGGCCCTGACCCTCGATCTATACACAAACACACACATAGAGAAAGGATGTTTGCAAGACACAATAAATCAAAAGATTTGCATAGATTTGTGATGCAATCTGAAATGGAGTGTTGCCAGTTAGTTTACCATGTTAAAGTAAGAGCGTATTTTGACTCCTCTTGCCAGATCCCAGACGATTGCGTTTCCATCGTGTCCAGCAGAGAAAAGCACTCTAGAATCAAATGGATGTGGCTCCAACACAAACACCTCATCCTCGTGGCCCTGTGGGTGAAGGGCCATAACGACAACATTATTCATTACATATTGCCTCCTTTCAGTCATCCTGGAGAGATCCTTACACTCTTACCATCAATACATGAATAAGGTTCCCTGTGTAAGAGTTCCACACTTTCAATGTCAAGTTGTTCGCAGCGGTAATGACTGTGTTGTCATTGCAATCCCAGGCCACCATAGTCACCTTCAGTTTGGTAACTTTGTCCTCTAAAGGTGGAGGGTTGTACTTGCTAAAAAGACAGAAAATAAGAAAATTACTTTTTTTTCAAAATAGTGTTGACTTTTCTAACTTTGCTTTACAGTTGGTCTACTTTTAAAGAACAAGAGCAATGAGAGACAAACCAGCATACAGAAAGACACATAAACATGCATTCAAATGATATTATCAGAATAACAATGAGCGAAATCTTTAATTAAAATTTAACATGAATTACTAGAATGTCTAAAAAAAAAAAAGAAAAAAGAAAAAAAAGAAAAACAATTACTGTAAGATTTTATGTCATAAGGTTTATTTGTTTAAAAAAATTCAGCTTATTTCTAGCTATAAATTACAATTTGAATTCCAGACTTTCACATTTCAGTGTGACTCCCCCACTATAATTTGACTAGGATTGTCGAAGTTAACGTGTACATGCAGATAACTGAATGTTTATGTTTCTACAGACTGATGGGACCTTTATCAGTAAATGAGAAAAGAGCACCTCAAGACTAATTTTTCCAAAAAAAAAATCAAACCCAGATGGGATTTGTTTGCTCATAGTTTTACATTGTTTTATTAAGTTAAGATGATCGATTTTCCAAACAGAATATGAATCCATTGTTGGAGTTGCATGGCGATTCTGTTGGTGGCTTTACAGTGTTGCATCTCAGTCGCTCCTGTGTGGTCAGAATCAATTGCCCTCACGAGACTTCAAAGTAATTATGTTGCTAACGATCAATTGTTTAGCAAACAAAATGTAACATTAATGCACAATTGAGCCATACTTTTGAACAGTGATTAATGTTTATCATACCCAGGTAGTTTAGTGGCCATGTCCAGGAGAATGCTTCGCCAGTCCTGCTGCTGCAGCTGCCATACCCGCGCTGTGCCATCTCTACTGCCACTCACAAACCTACACACGCATAGGTTTATGCTCTAAAATGTCATCTATACGAATATTCATGAAAAGCCTTCAGGAAAAGGAATTAATGAGGCACACTGATAAAAATGTAATCCACTAAAATTGAAAACTTCATTGCTGTCCTAAAATGTTTAGTAAAATGTGGTACAACAATGATAAATTCCACTTCTACCATTTTGAATTTACTTACAGAAGAAGCAAAATTACTTGAACCTCTGTAAACTCATAAAATTGAGTACAAATAACAGGTAAATTAAGTTCACTGGATAATGAAGAGTTTTTGTTTTAAAGTGTACTAAATGTGGCTTTTGTATTGTTGACTATGTATTACACTAAAAGGCATGCGATGTGCTCATACAGAACACAATATTTTATCAGCTTCTGTGAGATAAAAAACAATCACTCAATGTTTTCTTTTGCACTAAAACCACTCATAATTTAGTTATGACAATCTCTCTCTCTCTGACCCTTAAAATTATATGGTCAGTTTTTGATACTGTACCTTTAAGACCTCCACTGGCATAGTATTAATGTGTTTACATTTGCATAAATTGTGTATGTATGTGCACCGCTCTATAAAACAGTGATGTTTACTGATGTATGCTGTATGTGAACAGCAAAAAAAAAAAATTCTCAAACAGTAATGGATTGTTTTCCAGTAACAATATATAAACATCTTTAAAACAATGGGAAATAAAATTATATCATTTCGTTTTCAGAGAATACATACTGAATTATATTACCCTGTTTGCAATTTTTGTAAGTTTTTAACCATATTATCCTCACAAAATTTTAAGACATATTTTCTTAAGTCTTAACATCTTACACAAATGTCCTTCTCAAGTAAATTTATCTGGGGATGTTTAGATATTTGTACTGAAAAAAAAAGTCAAAAACACTAAGAAAAAATTTTGCAGTCTATAAAGCGGTGGCATACAATTTCACTCTATAAAAGGCAAAACTTGCATTACACTGCAAGGTATTGAGGTTGTGACTCAATGTAATTTTCCATGATCTGATAAGTTTGCAACAATGTAGGAGTGTATTACTCTGAGGTAGCGTGGATCTATAAATGAGTCAGAGCATATTACTCTGTTAAATAAGACTGTGCATTGTCTGTTACTGTGTGCAATCTACTCATTTGTGATATGGCTTTCATTTTTGACAGTGCACTCTGCAGTTCTATTGATTGGTAAGATTTCTTCCCATCTTACATATGTAACACTGGATGCTGTCTCCTTCGGTGCAAAGAATCTGTTCATGTGTACATCCATCTTTTTAATTCCTTAGGGACCTGTTACAGACCTCTCCTTATTACTCTCCTTCTCTTTCTTACTCCTCCTTTTCTCCCTCTTCTCCTCTGTCACACTCTCTATTTCCCCCCTCCCCCAATGCAAAAACATTTGCTCATTAAAGTAGAGCGAGTGAGGAACATAAAAGAGCTGAATAAAGAGCTGGTGTGCATGGGTAACTGTCACATGCCTGTTGTTTAAGTAGAAAGACATTTCATGCACCTGAATTCTTGTACAATGCGTATCTGAAACGCATGTTTGTGTGTTAGGAACAAGGGTGTTTTTTTTCTGCTGACAACATCAGCTTGTAATAATAATAATAACCCCCAGGTTCCATTAATTCAACAAACCTGACATATAAACACACACACGCTCTCTCACAACAAATCGCACATGTACACAGATAAATGGACCCAGTGTTGCTCACCGATCGCCACCATGGGAGAACTGGATGCTGTCGACTTTATCCTGAGGAAAAAGATGCAGTCATTAAAAAACATGAGGGGAAACCTCAAAATAATAATGAATTCCTGCAATAGTGAATACAGTAAAGAGAATAAAAATGAGGTGCTTTAAAACAATACATTGATACACACACAATTTTAAAAATACTAAGAATTCTTTTAGGTTGAAGCTATTATATACATTAGTGCTTTCAATCAATCAAAGATGATTATTTATATATTATAATTAACTGCACATTTTTCCGTAATTAAATATATTATTTAAAACTTTGTAATCATAAATATATCTTCACACAGAATCGCCAAATGAATGTAGAAACAACATAAAAAAGGTATATTTTAAATATTTGTTTAATGCCATCTTTTTTTACTAAGTACTGTGAATGAAGGCAAGCATCACAGATACCACAACTAATACTGATACTGATGCCTCTGTTAAATGCATTTATTTTAATTTATTTATGGGGATAAAATGACTAAATATAAAATTATTTTTTACTAATATTACAACTTTTAATTTAAGTGAACTATAAACAATCTTCACATGAACCCCTAATAATGAATTTTATTTTGTACATTCATTTTACATTAAATAAGAAAATTACTACGTAAAACATTTGGTATCAATATTTTTTATGCGAGGACGGATCCTCTCGATACAACAAATATTTACACTTATTTCCGCAATTACACCTGCATGCTTTTATCACTGAGACAAGCACTTTACTGACAGGATCAAACACAGGCAGCCAGAATATACTGAATATACAAAATATACTTAAACATGCTGAATGTGGGAAAAATATTAATTAGCATAGCTACTTCAGGAAAGAAAAAAAATGGATGTTATGTTAATTATTTTTAATGTGATATTAAAAATATTAATTGAAGATATATGCGATTTATTTTATATTACTATTATATACAGGTGCATCTCAATAAATTAGAATGTCGTGGAAAAGTTCATTTATTTCAGTAATTCAACTCAAATTGTGAAACTTGTGTATTAAATAAATTCAATGCACACAGACTGAAGTAGTTTAAGTCTTTGGTTCTTTTTCCACGACATTCTAATTTATCGAGATGCACCTGTATGTATAATTATATAGTATTACTAACTAATATTATTAAAGTGTAAACAGCCTCAAACACACGCACGCACACACAAAATGCAAACAACACATAAAAAGCATTACATACAGTGTGAGACTCCAGCTCAGATATCTTCTCTGGTTGTCCATCTCCAAAGAAATAAACCCTAATGATGTGATCAGTGCTGCCTGTCGCGAGGAACATGCCACCTGAAATATCATCAAATATCACTTAACATTACATAAATTACATCATCATCAGCATCATTATCAAATAACACAACACTAAGGAGCATATAAACCAGAAAAAATCCGTCATTAACAAATGTTTTGTCAATTTTCAAGTATCAGCAGTAATCACAATATTGCATTCATGAACAAGAAACACAAATAGCACGAATGAATTCAGAACGTGTATTTCCAAAGACATGAAGAATAAAGAAATAGAATCTGTTCATATCTTTGTGTAAGTGTGAATGTGTCTATCTGGGTGAAAGCCAGTTGAGTGTTTCCTTTCTTCAGTAATGTGTATTTGAAGAGCTCCTGCAGTGCTGAACACTCTCTTTTTAAAAAGTCTGTGATATCTGTCTGACAACAGGATATTTATATCCTCACTTACAGAAATGTTTAAACCAAAACGACCCACTATAATCTGCTATCAGCTTTCAGAACAATGAAAACATGGGAATAAATAATCACTTAATTAGATGTTTCTATGGGACCACATGCATTCATATAATCATGGGCATGAGTCTTAAATATCACGGCTGTTAGCCGATTATAATTTGAAGCTGAATTACAAAATTTGCAGGTGAATTAATCAAATTAACTGCAATTAATCACATATATAAATATTTGCTTAGAACAGCCCCAAAATTAAGGTAATGTAGCAAACAGAATAATTGACAAAGTGAATTAGAGTCAATATTGTTTGTTTTATTTCCATACAATTGACTTTTATCCTATCACTGATCTACAGTCCACAGCAATTCATTTAATCAAATTTGTCAATCTGTCCAAGAAAGGTTTAGGGGCCGTTCACACAGAACTGTGCATTACGTTGACAGCCCTAATAAATATAGATTTTGTCACATGTTTTTTTCCATTTGCTATCTCATATGATATATAAGAACTGTATCATATGTCATATGGTAAGCAGTTACACAATCTGGCAGATACCACTGATCAGTGTCTCTAAACTCCAAAAAGACTCTTTGTCCCATTTCTGAACACACCAGGTTTTACTACAAGCTCAGTGTTGTAACGACAGCATTTTGTCACATGGGTTCCTGTGACAGGCTGTGAAGGATTAAGTATTACTGATAAAACGAGAGCAGGTAGAGGTGAGAAAACAGCTTTGACACTTCTGGCCTACCGGCACTAAAAGAGGAACAGATCATCTGCACGCCTGGTCTGGGCCGCTCGATGAATTTGCTGGGTCGCTGCCTGCACACACATATAAAACACACAGAAACATGATGAGTGCCAAAATATAGTCTCTTAGTGGCCTTTTTATGACCATTATTAAAGGTGAAAGGTGTAATATCTGCACTAAAATGGAACTGCAAAAATAATACATGAAAAATGAAAACACTGAAACATATATTTTAGTTTGGTTCAAAAGAAAACTGCATGCTATAATTACACGTTTCTCCTTTGCATTAATTCAACTAATCAAAAAGAGCTTTAAATACTTGCTCGGAATGGCAAAGAAAACGGAAAACCCCACAGATGTGTGCAAGAATAAAGGAAACTCACCCGAATTTGAGCGTGCGTGCGTCCCACTGCCAGAAACAGATGGTGCCATCAGCTCCAGTGGAGGACAGGAACCTCCTATTGCCACTGCACAGAGGAGAAAACTACACACACACACACACACGCAAACAGCCGAAACAGGATTACAACACATTAAACATTGTCTCTGTGAGTGGGTGTGTGATTGTGTGTGCATATACTATACAAAACGTATCACAGTTTCCACAAATATATTAAGCAGCACAACAGCTTTATTCAGCATATTAGAATGATTTCTGAAAGATGATTTGACACTGAAGACTGGAGTAATGACTGCTTTAAATTCACCTTGCCATCACATAAATAAACATTACATTTTGAAAATAAACAATATATATTAATATATATTAAAATAAACTGCAATAATATTTTAAACTTTAATAATATTTCACAATATTACTGTTTTACTGATTAAATAAATGCTGTCTTGGTGAGCATAAGAGACTTCTTTAAAAACATTAAAATATCTTACAGACCCAACATTTTGAACAGTAGTGTATATTGGTGTAGATCACTAATATATTTATAGTAGTGTATATCTGGCTACTAGAAATTTACAGTCATTTTTACAGTAGTTCTGCAGTTTATTATAATTAACTCTCTATTTTGACTTCACAGTGAACAGGATCAGGAAGTGACTAATGCAGCAGCGTTGTACTGTACACACACTAATTAGCTATATCTGCATTACAATAATCTCTGTATACTGTGTCATGCTGGCACTTAAGTTCCTAGCATACACTGCAGATTGAATAAATTATGCTGTTGTGTTGTTTTAGTACTATTTATTTTACTACTAATTGCAACATTGAAACAAGCATTTTCTGTAAAGCTGCTTTGAAGCAACAAGTATTATGAAAAGTGCTAATCAAATAAACTTGAATTGAAAATTATTTTGCTGGACTGGTTTACGACACATAATAAAAGTTTGCCTTCTTACAACACAACTATTTCAACCAGGGTACAATTAAGGTTCATTGTTTATAAAAGAGTATATTTTTGCATTATAACATAAAACAATCAATTACAATGCTTAGTTTATTTTCTCCATGTACAAACACAATTGTGTTCTGTAACACTGGCTGGGAGAAAATCAATTAAAAGGTCCAAGTTCCCAGCCAAAAGGAACATGAATCACCATAATGGTGACTGTTTACACTATTATCCTACAATGGTGTGCAATGTGGTCATATTTTGCAGTAATTTATTGTGTTACCACAAAAAAAAAAAGACCTAAAAAAAAACACTTTTATTGTAAGAAACTTAATCTTAAACAGAACCCTTCATACTGGTGAATTTCTCATGCATATCTCATAACATTGTGTCTGTTAGAAGTGTTAAAATGTGACTGTAAACTTGTCGCACACCTGTAATGATGTGATGGATGCTGCGTGGCCCTCCAGTACTGCCAGCGGGGCGCAGGTCTGCAGGCACCACACTCTGATCATTTTATCACAGCTGCCGGCTGCCAGCAGGGTGTTCTCATAATTCACAGCCATGTCTGAAATCTCTGCTGCATGACCTCTCAGTGTCGCCAGCAAATGCCCGTCATCCGTCGCCCAGATCTTCACCAAACAGTCATCTGAACCCTGAGGATACACACCACACACGGTAACCCCTCAGACCCTGCCAGAGTCGTGCGTCACAGAATGATTTTCAGACTCAGCCTTCCTTCAGAAGTTCTCTTTAGAAAGTTTGGTCTCTGTGCAGCCAAATCAAATCCACCAGAATCTAGTCAAGTGTTTTGCACATTAATTAACTCAAGCAGAGATTCCAGCCAAACATCTGAAGTTAAAACAATCCTCCCTGGTCCTCTAAAGATGGGCATATCAAGTCATTTAAATTTACTTAATACAATTACATAGCTTCAGATAGCAAGTTTGGTCTGCGCCAAGAGAAGCACATTACCTAAGAGTGAGTAACAATAACCAAAAATGAAACTGATGTCACCCTAAAACAACCTTATTGTTTTATGTATCCAAAACCATTTTGGAAATTTACCTTGCTCATAAAGTCAGCATGAAATCAAAATGCACTCTATTTACTTAATTACTTTACTTCATGTTCCTGGTCTTATTGTGAACAACTCATCCATGCATGTTATACCAAAGAAAGAAAAAAACTTCCCTTTTCCTCTGAAATAACTTTCCTTTTTTACTTTAGATTTCTACATACAATGGGCTATTGGATGATGCTAACCAATATCCAAATAGCTAGTCAGGCACTGTTTTTATTTGTGGATATTAATTGAGAACAGACCAGTCTTACATAAAATCTATCTTACATGCATTTTTACTAGGGATGCACCGATACCACTTTTTCCAGTACTCGCCATTGCAGAAACACTCAAGCCAGCAAAACACGCGCAACGCGTGCACTTATTTGTACTGATGCAGGATGAGAGGGACATGTACACTACAGCCTAGCGCATTTCACACAGGCTGCTAGATTCACTTTTGCCAGAAAGTCGTGTATGCCTAAGGTTGTTAACTCCTTTCTGCTGTCTGTTGTTCTGTTATTGGTGTTTCTTTGTTTGAATATGGCGCTTATCACATGCTGTGTGGTATCGGCGTTTGGTATCGGGGCATTTTAACGAGTACGAGAACAGGAGACCAGTATCGGTGCATCCCTAATTTTTACTAATAAAATGGTTTTACTTTATTATTAACAATATCTAACACTATTTATGGTTTTTGTTAAGTTTAAAATTAAAAATACATTGATTGTTTTAAAAGGAATGTTTTTATGCATCACCCTGAATATTCAGTAATTGCAAAATATGTAGTGGGACAAGTGTTACAGTATCATTCAGAAGTTTGGGGTCAGTAAGATCTTTTTCTTTTTTTTTATAAATTGATAGGCCTACTTTTTTCAGCAAGTCCGCATTAAATATATCAAAAATGACAGTAAAAACATTTAAAATGCTACAACAAAATGTTTCAAATAAATGCAGCTTTTCAAAATTCCTGTTCATCAAAGAATTATGAAAAAAAAATCAGCACAACATTGATAATAATAAGAAGAAGAAGAAGAAGCAGGGCTGCCACTAACGACTATTTTTATTTCGATTAATCTATCGACTAATTTATTGATTCATCGATTAATCCAAACAATTAATTTCCCACAAAAAATCAACAATTTTACTTAAGAATATTTTATTAAACTATATTTTATTAAACCAAATGAAATCCAAATTTCTATGAAATCCATTTTTTAAAGCAAAGGTAAAGTGCAACATAGAGTGCAAGAAGCAAGTGTCCATCTCATAGTCCAAATCACTGAAATCAAAGTTCAGTATTATAGTGTAAGAATGACAACATATCCACGTGCGTTTATATTGGGTTTTAATGTTTTTGTCTCGTCGCTCCGGCATCACAATATGGCAAGGGGCGTAACATTTCCATCATACGCTTGAGGTATTCGGCCAATCACAACGCACTGGATAGCTGGCCAATCAGAGCACACCTCGCTTTTCAGACCGATGAGCTTTGTAAAAATCGACGCGTTTCAGAAAGGCGGGGCATAGAGGAGAAACAATAATGTACAGTATGTGGAAAATGTGTTTTTTGAACCTTAAACCGCATAAACATTTCATTACACCAAATACACAAAATAATGTTCTTTTTAGCAACATCATATGACCCCTTTAAAGCGCATATACTGTATTAGAACTGCATCGCATATAATTATTTAATTAAATCGTAGCGTTTGTGAATTCACAATAATGCTTAATTATGATTTTTAAATGGGTTTAATATATCATGCAGCCTTGGGAAACAGTCTAATAATGTGTTTTATGGATTCTCGTCCGTGAAATGCGCCACTTCCGGTATTTTGCCGGTTAGTCGACACGAGCAAAATGAAGTCGAGGATTTTAAAAAAATCTAATAGTCGAATAAAATCTACGAATCGCGCGACAGCCCTAATAATAATAATAATAATAATAATAAGTTTCTTGATTTCACCAAATCAGCATAATAGAAGGACTGTGTGAAGACTGGAGTAATGACTGCAGAAAATTCAGGTTTGCCATCACAGGAATAAATGGCATTACATTAAAATATTTTAAAATAGAAAACTATTTCATGTCACTGTTTTACTGTATTTTTGATAAAAAAAATAAATATAGCCTTGGTAAAACAATCTTTCTGACCCCAAACTTGTGTATCATCCCTTTGTTTTCTGCATAAACATTATAAATGTCTTCCAACACAAATGTTACTATTTGATACTAATACTACATTTAGTGAGTCCAATGTGAATTTACTGCAAGGTGAATCAAAAATGCTTTTAACCTAAAAACGCAGCACTGTGGCATTGCATTTCCATGACAACAGGTAGAGGACCATAAAAAAGCAAGCGATACCTACAACAACTTGAACCCCATCTATCATTCACAGCTTTATTGAAAGATGCTTTTTTACCCCTAAGATGATCAGCTTGCCATTTTCCTCCTCATTTCATAAGCATGATTTTAACAACATAAAAAATATCACTGTTCTTTCCAGACACTGGAATTAACTGTGATAATAACATTGATTTTAGCAGGCCACACATGCATATCAAATTGAGCAAAGAAAAATGATCCCCAAGCCACACACAGAGATGAACATTCCCGAAGATCTGTTAAACACAGACGGAATGCCAATGACACACTGATTTTATTTGTGGCTCGCAGCCAATTACATAAAATAAACACTTTCAACATGCGTGCACAGACACACCCCCCTACGCCGGGAGAAAAAGACCTATAGAAATAAAAAAGAGGAGCAGAGCGAAGGAGAAAACACAGAGAGACCAAGATCGAAAGAGGAAAAGACAAAGAGAACAGGAGTAGGAGAGAGGGATAGAGGAAAAAGGGAGGGAGAGGCAGAAAGAGGGGGAGTAATCCTTGCTGTTCAGCCATTTCTGAAGCATTAAAAACTTGCAGAGTAAAATGGAACCCAAGAGTGCACACTCAAAAACACACACAAGCACGATCCTACAGGACGCTTAAAACCAGAGCTCTGACAACCGTTAACTACAGCTCACGCCAAAGGCTGACAGTCAGATAATGTCCGAGAAATGCCTGAATCAAAACACATGCACTTACCCACACACACACACACACACACACATACACAATCTTTGAGAAGTTTGTGGACATGATGATGTCACTGAGCAACAGTATGCTTACCCAGATGGAACATGTGAACGACCTTTGACCTCTACACTTATCCCAGAGTCAAAACATTATCTGTCCCTGTGAGATCAGAAGGCTCATTGTCTAAAAATACCCTTTTAGTCACTAAGAAATTAAGACAGAGTTTCCAGTGTAGCACAACATTGGATGAAAGAAAAGAACTACTCAGTGAAAATCCAACAAAGGCCCATAGAGTCTGATTTACTAAGGACACGCACTGTGGTTCAAATGTTAGGGGTCAGTAAGATTTTTTTTATTTCTGAAAGAAGTCTCTTATGCTCACCAAGTCTGCATTTATTTGGTCACGCACAGTATTTAAAATGCATGCACAGTATTTAAAAACTGAAATACTGTGAAATACTATTAGAATTTAAAATAACTTTTCTTTTTTAATATTAAAATTTTAAGTGTAATGTATTCTTGTGATGGCAAAGCTTAATTTTTAGCAGCTATTACTCCAGTCCTCAGAAATCATTCTAATATGCTGATTTGGTGCTCAAGAAACATTTATTATTATCAATGCTAAAAAAAAAGGCTTATAATTTATAACAGTCCAATATTTATATGAACAATATTTTTGTGGAAACATTATACATTTTTTCAGCATTCTTTAATGAACAGAAAGTAAAAAAAAAAAAACATTTTTTATAACATCATGTCTGTCCTGTCACTTTTGATCAGTTTAATGCATCCCTGCTGAAAAAAGTTTTAAAAGAAAATATTAAAAATCTTACTGACTCCAAACTTTTGAATGGTAGTGTACAGAGTCTTTAAAATGTCCACAGTCCACAATAAAAGACTGCTTTTTTTTGTTTGTTTTTTTACTCAAAATAGGTCTTTGGTCACTAATCAAATACATGCATTTCTGACACTGATCATGTGTACTACTGAGACTTTCAGATGTTCTTGTTTCCACTGAAGCACAATACGCTCTTGGGAGAGAACATGATCATCAGGTTTTACTCAAACTTGTGGAATTTGCAGCTTGAATGCTGCTGTCACTGAAGTAAAAAGAAGACAAACAGAATACTAAGAGACTCATACTGTTGTTACGCTGATAATATAAGCTGTAATTAATAGGGATGCACGATATATCGGCCACCATATAGGTATCGGCCGATAAATGCTCATTTTTTCTGTTATCGGTATCGGCCCGATAAGAAAATTTGTCCGATATCTTAAAGCCGATAAATAATGCATTATTTCCTTCAGAGACACTTCAGATGCGCGCTGTTCGTTTGCAGCCTTTTGTGCAATTGTACGTTGTAATATTGTGTTTATTTGATGATTTATCGGCCAACATATCGGTTATCGGCTTTCAAAAAGAAAGAATTATCGGTTATCGGTATCGGCCAAAATTTTCATATCGGTGCATCCCTAGTAATTAACAACTGTTTTCAACTAGAAATACTCATGGTCCCAAACTTTTGAGTCAAAATGCATGCAAAACACTTCCTGTACATGATGAATGACACATCAAAACATGCCAGAAATTGATACCGTGATACTTCAAAAAATGATGAGAGCAATCCGCATTTACAAGTATTTATTTATGCTTTTATCCAAATCATTTTGCCATGTAAAATAAACACAAGTTAAGTCAATGGCTGTGTTAATGGTACTCCATGATAAACTATGGAACAGCACTTCTGAACCACAGTAACTATACAGTGTGAACATATAACTCTCTTAAGGGCAAGTCCCTGGTCAACTCATAAAACCACAGCTGCTTTCAGAACCCTTGAAATCCCAAACCCAGTCAGACATCTGGACCAAACAGAGACCAGGTCCCTCCATTCAATAGGTCATTTAAGACTATTATGTTCATTGGAGATTTTCAGTGTTTTAGCTCTTGACCTCAAGTGTTTTATTATTATGACACATTAACAGCACCCTAAAATTGTGACATCCCTTTAAATTCCATAATGGATAGATATTCAGTTGTATGTATACAGTTTAATGAGGCATACAGACTAATTAAAGCCACACTGGCTTCAATACAAAGCAATTTAAATCTGCTACATTGTGCTTTGTGTACATTGTGCTTGTTCACTACACTACATTTATGTGAAACACTATTCTAGAATTTATCTAAATATTAAATATACTGGAAATTTGATATTAAATATGTTAAAACGCAAAAACATCATAGGTCATGGTAAATGATGGAGCGTAAATGGAAATTTATAATGTGGAACATATGGATTTGCACACCATACACTGTAAACAAGGTTTCCACAGATTTTGACCAATACATTTCTATTTCTGTCCTAGTCATTTGTGATCACTGGATAAGTAATTACATTTTATAGAGATTATATATCAAATATTTGTCCTTACAATAATTATCCTTAGCTAATAGCTAATAAATAAAAAATGAGCTTGGCATAGCTAGAAAAATTTATATTAATTCAAACAAATCTAGGCCTGGAAATCAAAATCGTGGAGTTCCCTGATTTTTTGCATGTCCTTGAGATGCCGGTATAAATAAGAACAACACTTCATATTCCAAAGTGTTTTTAAACAAACTCAAAAGCTTGCAATCATTCTCTGAATGTTTTATTACTTAAAAAAATCGTTTTCAACGTTTCTGAAATCTCTTTTGAAAAACCAACTCTTCAATCCATCCAATTAACTTGCAATAAAACGCAACAATAAATTAATATGTACAAAACATTTTCTCCCTGTGGTCAAGCGATTCAAATATGTTCCCAGATATTTATGCAAGCACATACATACAAACACAAAAGCACTCTGACAGCACAAGAACATGACGAACAAATTAAAATACCATAACCTGATGTAATACTGCACTACAGAATACTGTACTCAAAAAGGAAGCAAAGGGAGGGCTCACAATTCAAATACTAATAAATAACTTTTCAGAAACATACTATGTTTTAAAAACCTGTACAATTCAGTTTACATTTTGTAATTGTACAGTTTACATGTTTACACAATACTTTACATTTTGTCCATATCCTCAATTTCAGAAAAAAAGGAAAGCACATTCAATCTTTTTTTCCAGAAAGAAAAAAGCCTAGTCTGTCATAAAACCAGATGTCTTACTGTGAAGATGCGGCGACCGGTGCGGTCGAAGGTGACACAGTACACAGATGACAGGTGTCCCAGAATTCTCTTGTGCATCTTCATATGTTGGTAAACAGCTGTAGGGACCAGCTGACCCAACCGATATGAGCCATTCAGCCTCCGACTGTATATTGTTTCCGCTATAGCACATAAGACAAAACAAAATGAGAGCAAATACATTTGAATCTTCAGCTTCCTAAGTAAATTCTTAATATAACCATTTCATTTACAACAAACAAAAAACATTATTGTTTGGTCCACACTTTTTAAATTTTCAAAATGACATATAAAGCAAAATGTTCTACTTTATTTTAAAATGTACTGTATATTCTATTTCAATAATCAAATTAAAAACAGTTTTTAAAAAGGTGTAAGGATGTGGATGAATGTTGTTTTTTCAACTGGAATACATCAACACAACCAATAAGAGGTGACTTACCAATATTGGGCGGGCTTCCATAGATGACTGGCGGCTCGGGTGGCCTGCCACAGTGCAGGGCTGCGAGAGCGGACCCCTTCCATACCACGTGCTTACAACCTGGCAACAAACACGTGAGACTGTCACTAAATATACACTGTTTAAGTGATTGAATCCCTAGACACACTTACACAAACTGGTATTGACACACACATCCACTGCAAGGCAATATGAAATTATATGCTTTTGTGTTATTTCTATGAAGGCCAGTTGCAGTATTCTTAATAATGTGTACAGAAATGCTAAAGTTTTAATTGCTATGGAATCTGTTTTAATCTGAAGGCAGCATTATAATAAATTCCACTACTACTGATAAATTATCATTCTTCTTTCCTTTACAAGCTTCCTTAGATTTCTGACTCAGTGGTGAAATGCCATTTGTAAACATTAAAAAGATTAAGTTAAACCCTTTAATGAATTTTCCAAATGTGAAGGTTTTTCCTTATCTTCAACTTTTTACATTAAAAAAAATCAGTGGCACTCCAAATACACATCTGATGTATCCATTATTACATCAATTTACAGCAGTTACAGTGTTAATACATTAAAAACATATTTTTTGCTAACCTGGCTGCAAACTGGTTAACTTGCTTATTATAAAATGGATGATGAATATTTAATCTGCAATAGAAACACTCACTCTTGTTCGTGCGTAGCACTGACTGGCGTCCAGCTCCCAGCAGTGAATTGACTCCAGGTACGCTGGCTGGTACTTCTCTCTCTAAAAGAGGACTCACTCGCTCACACACCTGCAACAGGTGATCTGGAGAAATGTGCCTGTATAATCTGACCTACACACAATCACAAACATGTATTAGGGCAAATTGATGCATTTAATATGCCTACATTTGTAATTAAATATATTTGTACATTTGTAAATCACTTATTTAATATAATATTCAATATGTTCAATTATTGTGTTGTAATAACGCATGCATATAAATTAGATATTTAAATGCAAGAACATGCTTTGTGCAAGTACAATGCAAACATTTTGCAACCATGCAGTTATTTTACAAGCTTAACACTAATCTACATAAATAACTTTTTAAAATATAATTACAACTGTATAATACAATAATTACATTTTCTACTACTACACTCAGATTTAATCAAAGCGTGTATTGCGAATGCTTTCATTAAAGATAACCAGTATCACCATTAAAATATTTTAATGAACGTGTATTTAAAAAATTATTAGATAACAAAATAAAGGTATGGGCATTTACCAGACATTGACAATGCACACATAAAAACCGTTCGCATAATAGCATAATTATAATCTTATAGAGGATTAGATTCGACACTTCGTTTAAAAATAATAGTGTTACTGCTGTATTGCAAAGCTCTTTGTATGTTTCCATATTTTCCCTAGATTAATCTAATCTACAGTGTAAAATGTTCAACCCCCACCCTGCGCAACGCATCAGTCCGGGCGTCTTTTATCAAGCCTGTTCAGCAGATCCAGCTTCCAGCGGCAGACCAGTAATTAATGTGTCTTTAATTGCATTTAGCGTCATCCTATTGGTCTACAGACACGCGCGCGCACACACGCATTCCACATCTATCCACATATACACACAAACCGCTTAGTTAATGACTAGGCTATATGAGTAAAACGATGTTTAACATTGAGTGAATCATGGTATGTGAATTGAAACTAAATATCTAAGTATATCTAAATATACACTTTTGTTAAGGAATCACCATCCCTAATTACTATACTATTTTGCTGTTAATGTATTACATATGAATCATTTTGAGGACAAACTACTAATTACTAAAAAAATATTTTTGTATAAACTTATTTAAAAATGCGCGTATTTTAAAAATAAGAAAATAAAATGTTTTTTTCCTTACAATTTTAAAGCCATATTGTTATCATCATTGCTTAATCTTATGAAAAAAAATAATTAATGCAGATTGCATAGCTCATTAACATATTGAACGAGGGAAATGAGACCTGACAAAAAAATTAATTGACAGCGCCAACATCAGGCGGTGAAGTCTCGTGCGCGTTATTCCTACCCACAGCCTGCAGGCACTGGCTTTAACATCTTCACACACGGCAGTGAAATCATCCACGAACGGTCACATTCGCACACACACACACACACACAAACACACACGCAATCACTCAATTTAACATACCGCGATCTAGCGGCGTAGCGGCGCGCGAGATCAGCCGCGAGACAATCGCGAATACAAAATAACAGATTATCGCTACGTGTGTGAATTTCACCGTGCAGAAGAGACGACGGAGATACAGCAGTAACAGCGTGTGTGATTAACAGACAGTTGAGTCTATTAGTTACGCAACTGATATATATTGGGGGCTGGCCATAACAGGGGCTGGATCAAAACACACTAAGTTTTAAAATCAAGATATTTCGGTATCTCTCACTTCGAAAGCGAAATCAAACTCTCTTCCCGAGTGATATTCCTACGTGGAATAGCGAGCTACTGAAAAATGCAAATAATCCGATTAATCATTTATTTAGCTTTCTAAATATAGTAATTAATAAATTAATCAATACCTACTCATTTCGATGTACCTCTCATTTGTGTTATCTGCCTCAAGCCTCTCAGCACTGTTCAAAAATAATTTCCTCCGAAGAAAAAATAGTCAGGGCCACTTAAAAAAAATCCCAATACTCTGCTAAGATCCTCTACGTCTCCGGCTTTGTTGCCTCCTGCTCCAAAAGCTTAGTTTAAGTTAAATAAACTAAGGTAAAAGGAGTATTTTACCCGGACTATGGTTGTATTACATGGAGCAGAGCGCCTCCATCCCGCCCCGCTTTCAGTCTCTGGCGCACTGGTCCCTCCTCCCTGCGCTCCCGTCCCCTTATAGCACCACATTCATGACGTCTCTTTATTTCTACATCAATTTTAACATCTATTTACACCTTGTGGACAGCCAGCACTGTGACCAAACTCACATCCCTGAGGTCAGGCCAGGCTCTGGGTTCACCCGTTGACGGTCCTTTCTAGCCCTGAGGTCGGTGTTTCCCTGTGTGTTCGGTTTGAGGTTTTTCCCCGATTTAAAAATTGCGGGAAATTCAATTTCTTATTTTGCTCTCTAAAAAGTTCTCTCTCGGTTATAGGGATCCCTTACCAAATTTTCGTAACTCCCTGGGTGTTCTTTGCCAGTCCAGTCAATCCTTTTGGGTAACAGCTGTAATGGAAAAACAGTGTTAAATAGGTTTAGGTAAATTCTAGGGGGTCGATTTTGTGTTTTTAAACCATAAATATGAAATCTGGGTGAAATTAACAGCCTAAAGTGCAGCGCAGTGAGATGCGACGCGAGTAGGGCTCGCGCTGCTTACCTCCTTCTCCTGAACCTCCCGTATCAAGGTCTGAAAAAAGCACAAAAATAGCAAATTACGGTTCAATCTTTTCCAGAAATGTCGTTTACAGTCCTAAATTACAAAATCACCCACCTCTGCCGCGTCCTGACAAGGTCCAGCTTCTAAAAATCGGGCTATTAGGAAGTACAGTTCTGCGAGATGGGGGAGAATGAGCTACATTAGCTTTCAAGAAGGATGTGGTGGGAGAGGCAGATGTATATAAAAATATTTCAACGTCACCTTTCTGAATCCCTTTTACTCACCGGATTTCAACTGCGCGATGTGTTTACGCTCAGCAGCCATTTTTGGGGGTGAAGGAGAAGGTGTGTGTGGCCGTTCTGGGAAGCGGGTATCGCTAGGCTGCCCTATAGTTGTTAGTGTTTGTTCACCAGGAAGAGCTGCGCCTCCATTCACCCAACACACACCGAAAGTAGATCCGGCACGCCGCGCGAGGCTTCCGCGCTCTCGCAAAATAGTCCCCTCTCAGGCACCAACGTGTGCCACGCGTCGATGCGGACAAACATCCCCAGTACCCGGGCGTTTGGGGTTGACAAGAAACGATGTTTCTAAAACATGCAGTTTAAGGTGTTCGTGAATATTTTGGGTTTCAGTTTACGCTCCTCACCCCTCCTCCCTCCAAAAAGCACAACCCTTTTGCGCAGGAATACACGAGTAGAGCCTAGTAGTACGTACGCGCAGGACTGTGCTGTCAGGGAGGCTGCGATGCTATTGCTAACGCTGAAGGGGGAAAACAAGGCAATGGTGGCTTATTTTATGCAATAATTTAACTATTTATTCAGCCAACTTTTATTTGTCTGCTAAGTCCCAGACCCTGAGCTGTAATGGCGCCTGTTGTTTCTCGGTCTATCGACCTTGCAGGCAGCGAAGCTCGGATATCGCACACCATGTTTCTCTCACAACAACATATTGACGCTTACTATTAAATGCCTGAATACTACACCCGTAATCGTGTGGTTGTAAAGTGCATAAAAGTCCACTTATTTTAATCCTAAACCAGACTCATTCCAAGGAACCAACCCCCTCTCTCGGTTGTAATTTGGATTGGGAAGTCCTCCATTTCTTTTCCAAAAGCGAGCGGGCAGTAAAATGGGGGACGGGTTGTAAACAGGGAGAATGTCATGAATTAAAACCTTGTAAATTACAGGAATCCAGTGACTAATGGCGACACCAGACAAAATAGGACGTAGGTGATCTTATTTGTATATTTATGTCACACAGTCTTATCTATTTTAAAGAAACGACATACAGACTGTACAGCATATCTAGTTAAAGGTTGTGTAAAACAGTAAGGCTATATAAATTGGACAAAGTATTTTAATATGTCTGTCCACAACACTGTATTCATTACATATAATTATTATAATTTTTTCTTTCTTATCTAAATGATAAGAAATCAAAGGGAACCAGTTGAAGTTGTGCCTTATGTAGTCCCATCCTACGGCCCTAAATTAAGTAAACTTGTTTATGAGTCAGTCATGCAACATTAAAAAGGCCTGTTGAGTTTTAACCTTCTGCAACAATAGTGCTGGAAAATAGTAGTTGTGTAGTTTATGGTCTAACCCAGGGGTCTCCAAACTCGGTCCTGGTGGGCCGGTGACCTGCAGAGTTTAGCTCCAACCCTAATTAAACACACCTGAACCAGCTAATTAAGGTCTTAGGCATACTAGAAACTTCCAGCCAGATGTGTTGAGGCAAGTTGGAGCTAAACTCTGCAGGACACCAGCCCTCCAGGACCGAGTTTGGAGACCCCTGGTCTAACTAGTCTAATTCCTAAGTTCCCTAATTAGTTATCCATGTTAAATAAACACCACCAGCTGTTTTATAGTCAATGCTTGTTAAGTTCAAGAGGCTAAACTTTTTGCTTTGACTGTATTTTGCAAGTGATGCAAATGAGAGTTAAACATGAGGCTTAATAACCCAGCAACCATTAAAAAAATATAATAACAGTTTTATGGACTGTTTTTAAAGAGATTTTTTAATTTTATGTATTTTAAATACATTTGTATATGCATATAATGCACATTTACAGTGTTACATTTGTGAATGTGTGTATCCCCGAAAGTGAGTTAAATCTTACAAAATCTTTCTTAAAGGATATTCAGGATGTCCCTATTTGAAATAATAATAAAATAAATAACTAATAAATAACAAATACAAAAAAATGTAGGGTTAGTTAGCTTTAGTAATTAGCTAAGTAAACGCATTTATGTATGGCTGCACACATTGACATTACCATTATAATCACAAATTCAGATAGATTTACTCTTGTTTTAAGTCATTAGACAAAGGAAGTGTTTGAGGTTTGCCTTTGCTTTTTTTCTCTGAGCTAAAACGGTGAATTTGATACAATCTGTGTCTTTTTGTTTTCCCTTGCTAGAAGTATCCTCAGTTCAACAGTTAGTTTTAACTGCATTTGGTGATGTAACACTTGCTAAACTACTGACACAAAGTATATGTGGAGGAGAAAAGCAGTCAGATACTTAAGAACTACATGAATATAGCAGCTTTGGCTTCGAGGCTACTTAAGCAAAACTGATGCAACTTATCACACTTTTGAGTAACGGTGGTTGTGAAGTGGCTGAGTAGGCATTAAACTTCACAAGTAGGTTTAGACAGTAGCAAAAACCCACTCAAAGTGTGACTCATTTTGATTCAGAATACTAAAAAATACAAACCATAAACACCTTCTTAAAATATATTGGATTAAAGATTCTAAAATGGAAGAATGTTGTCATTTTGTGATCAGTGGCATGCAGTATGTTTTCTTGCCACTGGAGGTCAGGACTATCCTTTCAGATGATGAGCTCAGGGGCCAAACATGGGTCAAAGGTTATAAGGGTAAATAAATCAGGTTGGAGGTTTTTCCTCCTTGGATCTTCTCTAGATTCATTCAGAGCATTGTTATAGTTTCATAAAATAATAATTATTAATGAAAGCTTGTTCATTAAAAAAAATTTCACAAAGAGTAACCTCTGATAATAGTAAAAATTGGCCTTATAAAATATTTAAAGTGAGGGATACAACTCTTGAATAATGGGGAAAATGTGCACATCAACATCACCAATTCTGTATCAGAATCAAATCAGTACATAAATCTGTCCTTAATTCTATAATTCAATGTATAATACATATATCTCTATTTTGCTGATGCATTATTATTTGGTCGTACATATATGAGAGTTTTCATGGTAAGTTTATTTCAATTTAAGCAATGTGGATAATAATAATAATGTGAATAAAGTTTCCTGTTCCATTTTATTTAGACCACATTTGGACTAATATTTAATGTTAATTATTTTAAATGTCTGTTCATGAAATTCAGTGGGTCTTCTTTCTAAAGGCATCCTTATCACAAACAAGGAACAGTAACACTATAAAATGCACAGCGTTCCTGACAAGTGCAGATCCTCTAAATCAACCATATCAATTTAAAAAGAAAGAAGCACTTTCATTTCTACACTTCAGAAATATGTTGCTTGTGTGTGATCATTAACACACAGATTTATTACTATATGGGGCTTTTGGTCTATTGGCTGGGCCCGCAGAAAGACAGCAGTCCAGACCAACGAGTGTTGTCAGTCCATTAATTTCCTCTTCTCTGTTCCTGCCTCCCCATGGCATTGCTGATCTTTCACTTTCTGACATCAGCAGTTGTATTTAGTGTGTGTGCGTGTGTGTTTAGGGTCACATGTGTCTGTGTATAAAGAACTACACTGAAAGGCTTTTGTAGCTTTAGACTAAACACCCTGGACCCTCAAGAGTTTTCCACAAAGTTAACTCTCTGTGGTACAGTGTTGCCATTATTTCCCTTCACTTTCTCCCTGTTCAGAAAACTAGGAATTGCATTGTTGGAATTAAAAATCTTTAAAGTAACCAATAAATCACGTGACATTTGATAATCTTTCTCAATTTTTCCTGAGGAAGACACATGCTGAAGTGCTCTACGTTTCTTTTGCATCTATATTTTTGATGCATTATTGAAAAGTTAAATACCTGTTTTCATCCAGATGTTTATCTCACATCATTTTTACAATAAATTGATCAAATATGAACCACAGCAGAAAAATAGCCATGTTTTTATGTTTGAATTTCCTCATTTGCGGTTTTATAATGGCATAAATTATTACTTGAAAAACATCATTTGCAAATGTTTATAGTAATATTAGTAGTAATAATATAGTTATATAGTCATGTTATTATAAATAAAACGCTTATGATTTATATTTCATGTGTTCACAAAAAAAGTAATATTATGCAGAAAAGCCAACTGAGTGAGCTAAGCCTTTAAGCGCAATACTAAAGGATTAATTGTAAAGTTTCACTCAATTATAACTCTAAATATATAAATATATTAATTCATGAAAGACACTAGATTAAAGAAAAATTTGTACAAATTTGACCATTTTCCATTGTTGTTCCAATATTTTATTTTATTACATATTTATTATTTTATTTATTAGATTTCCCCCCCAAAAAAACTTTAAGTTGAGCTATTTTGGCCAAAAAAAGGAAGAAAAAAAACTTTTTTTTTTCTAAAATTAGTTACAAATACTAGACCAACATTAAGGCAGCCTTTGAACTTTTGTTTCTGTATTGAGAATAAAGACAGCCCGGTACTTGTGGAGCATTAAAGTAAAGCACACACACGAGTCAATTGACCGCTTATTCATCTTTTATTTGAAATTTTATTTCATTTTACAGAGAGTATCTCAAACCAGTTCTGTGGACTAGTACATCTTTATGTGATTCAGTTCTTGTAGAGTTTTCCTAACCTTTTAGCACGAAGCACCACTTGTTTATTGCTATGGATATCTGCCACTGTTAAGGGTCATGTTTAATTCAGCAATTTTAAAAGAACACACTTGAATCTCAAAATGCTACAAAGGAGATAAAAAAGCAAAGGGTTAATATTTAAATCTCTCATCCCCATTTTCTCCCTTCTTTCTGTATTCCTTGTTCTTTTTTATGATATTTGACCAATTAAATAACAAGACTCAAAGAGAATACGCACCACAGACTTACACCTTAGTAACCATATGCATGGAGCTAAGGCTATGCACTCTGGTGTCAAAAGATGAACTGGTTGCTTTTAATATGTAGGATGTGACATGTTCCAAGTGGTTGCATTTGGCAGGCGAGCTGCTGGTGAAATATTCAAGAATAACTGTTGCTTCTTGAAATTAATCTATTTTTCTGTCAGATGAAAGAGAAGGAGACAGGTACGGTGCTTCAGTGGGGAGTGTGAGTTGACTTTTAGCTAAGGAAATCTAGAACAGTAAGTCTAAAAACAGTTTGCATTTTACAAAATACTCAATAGGAATAAAAATGTTCTTTGTTATTCCAGAAAACAACTTTAATCACTCTTTCGCCTCAGTCTTGGGCGTCTTCAGTTTCCTATACAGAGAAAAAAAAAACACAGAAGAAAAAGAATATGATTTCCTAATGCAGAGGACGTTTTGATAGGATTTGAGTTTTTCTAAAACTGTTAGATTACCTGATGTGAAGTCAGACAGACAGAACCAATGCCACTCGGTTAGTATGAGTAAACCCACACACAAATGATGACCACAACTTACCTCAATTTGGAAATCATCATTTATCGAAGGAATAGTTCACCCAAAAATGAAAAGTTCTGAAAATGTACTCACCCTCAGACCATTCAAGATATAGATGAGTTTGTTTCTTCATTGGGACAGATTTAGAGAATTTTAGCATTACATCACTTGCTCACCAATGGATCCTCTTCAGTGAATGGGTGCCGTCAGAATGAGCATTCAAACAGCTGATAAAAAAATCACAATAATCCACGACTCCAGTCTATCAATTAAAGGCCTGTAAAGTGAAAAGCTGCATGTTTGTAGCATTACGGCGTTTTACCTTTCACTGTTTTGGACTGCTTTCACTTGTAAATGGTGCTTGATCTCTGCATATTTCTCTCCTGATGAAGATGACTTTTTCACTAGAGAAAACAGTTTTACGGATAGAGGACTCATAACGGTTTGACTTTAAAAATTTCTAAATGATGGATTTGTTTCTTACAAACACGCAGCTTTTCATTTCGCAAGATGTTAATTGACAGACAAGAGTCGTGTGGATTACTTGTGGATTATTGTGATGTTTTTATCAGCTGTTTGCACTCTCATTCTGACGGCACCCATTCACTGCTGAAGATCCACTGGTGAGCAGGCAATGTAATGCTAAATTTCTTCAAATCTGTTCTGATGAAGAAACAAATCTACATCTTGGACGGCCTGAGAGTGAGGAAAGTTTCAGCAAATTTTCATTTTTGGGTGAAATATTCCTTTAAACGCGACAACATCCTTTAGAATAAATGTCAGGAACAGATAGAAGAGTGCATTTATATCCTTACATTTACGTCTCAAAGGAAATCAATTGAATTTTTAATTAATTAATTTCAAGGTAAACTGTGTATTAAAAAAACAAAACTTTCTTCTATCCCAACTTTGTGGATAGACTGACCAATGTGTTTATTTGATCAATGAATGTTCAGGAAACCTGTTTGAAAACTGATTATTTTTGCAACTGGGTACACTCATAAAGCACACTTAAAAAATCTTTTAGCTGTGATCCATAATATCAAAATCATGTCAAATGCACTGAACATTCTGGTAAACTTTGTTACCAATTAGTGCTGGGCGGTATACCGGTTCATACCGAATACTGGTGTTTATTTTTGTTATGATATGAATTTTTAAACATGCACTTTTTTGTTTGTTGTTTTTTTAGTTTGTTACTCAGACGCAGGCAGTGCGCTGCATGACAAAAAAGTAATCTAGCCAAAACAACCACATAGCCGCTCTTTAGTGTAGATGTATGTTGATTTTATCAGACGATGCCGCGATTATAAATGAGAGTGACTCCTGGTTAACATGTATTAAAAGGGGTCGTGTTTAGTCACTATTCCTTTTTCAATCAGTAGAAAATATGGTTAACACCCGGTCATGCATGAAAAAAAATACCGTCATGTACAGAGAAACCAAAAATAATTTGGAAAAATACCGTGATATAAATTTTTGGTCATACCGCCCAGCACTATTACCAATCATTCACAATATAATAAATGTTTTTTTTTTTTTGTATAGTCTCACATTAAGAGATGGATGAATAAATCTAGATCTGATGGTGACGAGCACACAAGCACACACTGCACTCTTCAAACTCTCATACCCTTTACTCTAACACTCTCGCTCTGCCCTCGGATGGACAGGAAAGAGGGGGCGGAAGTTCTCCATGATGACACACTGACAGATGAGCGTGAGACACAGATCTGTGCATGTGTGCGAGTGAGGGTTTAGGCACATGCAGGTGTATGAGAAGCATGCAAAGGGATATATGAAAAGATTATTAGATACTGGTCAATAAAATGTAATTCATGTTACAGAGTGCTGAACAATCTCGATTTGTAATGTTTCCTTATTCAATTTGTCACACAAAAATGAGAAAAGCAAGGAGAAAAAAAGGACAAATTATATTACCATGGAAATACACTGATTGTGACTATTCAACACTATCTACCATTATCTAAAGGTCAAAGATTCATGATTACAAGCTGGTTTACAGTAGTTAATTTGACGCAACAACACATTTAATACAAAAGAACAAGGAATATTATCCTTTAAGTTGCATTATTTTTCAAGCAATATTATACCCTCAAAATCAAACACTATCAGCCCATCTGAACTTTACATGAATACCACCAATTCACACCCAGTCATTTTAGTACAAACCTTCCAGTATACACTTTACCACAACATGCCTGTAACTAGGTCATTCTTTCCCACCTCACATGTCTGCTCTTTCATTCTCGTTCACACAACAAATGTTCTATGAAAATAATTTACATGTCCTGGAGGATGATTGAAATAGTCTCAGAGCATTTTGAGAAAGGGGAGACAATTAATGTAAAAAGTACATTATCAGTTTAGCAACTTGATATGCAATATGCAATATTAAATAACCAATGCTGAACTAAAAGTAGACATACACTTCTGTTCAAAAGTTTGGGGTCAGTAAGATTTATCTTTTATTTATTTAAAGAAAACACTTTTATTCAGTAAGGATGCATTAAATTGATCAAAAATAACAGCAAATGACATTTAAAAAGTTACAAAGGATTTCTATTTCAAATAAATGTTTCTTGAGCACCAAATCAGCATATTAGAATGATTTCTGAAGGATCATGTGACACTAAAGACTGAAAAAATGGCTGCTGAAAATTTAAAGGGGTCATATGATGCAATTTCAAGTTTTCCTTTCTCTTTGGAGTGTTACAAGCTCTTGGTGCATAAAGAAGATCTGTAAAGTTGCAAAGACTAAAGTCTCAAATCCAAATAGATATTCTTTATAAAAGTTAAGAGTCAACCACGCCTACCTAAAACGGCTCGTTCCAACACGCCCCCACATGTCTACGTCACTATGTGGAAATATTAGCATAATGCCGCCCAAATGTGCACGCAAAGAAAGAAGGCGTGGTTTCAGGAACAGCAGTAGTGTTGATGCAGCCATGTCAGGGAGACGCTGTGTGTTTCAGTGCAAAAGCAAAAGCACTTTATTTGGCCTTCCGGAAGTAGATGCAATTAGGAATCATTGGTTAAGATTTATTTACAACAGAACAGCAAAACCCAGATGTTCGAATTTGTGCAACGCATTTTATGGACGAGTACATGGTACAAGGCTGGCTGTGCACAAAGGCTATTTAAAAAAAAAAAAAAGGGTCAATTCCGACTTTGCTATGACAATCTGGCACTTCTGAATCAGTCATCACTGTGTCTGTCACGCGACTCTGTTGCCCTTTCGGGCTTGAACTGATGGTAAAACTAACGACATTATTAACTGTCTTGATATTTACTTTGAAAGCTGAAGCTCGCGATAATGGTAACGCGTACATTTCCGACGCGTGCTTGTGGTGTTCGGCCAATCACAATGCACTGGGTCAGCTGGCCAATCAGAGCAGACTGCGCTTGTCAAAGGAGGGGGCTTTGTTGAAAACGACGTGTTTGAGAGAGGCGGGGCATAGAGGACCTACAATAATGTACAGTATTTGAAAAATAATGTGTTTTTTGAACATTAAAGCATGTCAACATATTCTGTTACACCAAATAATGATCTTTAAAATAGCTTGAAAGATCAAAGACAATATAATATATATATTTAATATAACTCCGACTGGATTCGTCTGAAAAAAGAAAGTCATATACACCTAGGATGACTTGAGGGTGAGGATTTTATGGACTAATTTTCATTTTTGGGTGAACTAACCCTTTAAGGCCATGTAGACATTCTCTCTATCTTCTCGAATGGCCAAACATTCATACGGTCTTACTGCAAATGCGACACAATGGTATTAGCAACCAAAAAGCGTTAGCGCACCTCCTCTGGCTTGGTCTCTCCATTTGCAGTGGGCGCAGATTCTTTCTCCTCTTTCTTTCCTTTGGCTCCAACCTTCTTCTCCTTTACCGCTTTGTCATTGGATGGCTTCTGTGCAGAAAACACAAATGGGACAACGAGTTAAATAATTCTGTAATAATAATTTTGTAATAATTGCTCCAAAATACACCGGCCAGCACCAGATCGTGCCAGTTCTCTCTACTGCAAAAATGCTACTAAATTGGCTACTAAAAAATGCAATGCAAAGCACATGCAAAAAACATGCTAAAATGAGAAAAAGAAAAGAAAGCTGTTACCTTGGCAGCTGGTTTTTTGGCTTTTGGTTCAGGTTTAGGAAGAGCTGGTTTCTATGGGTTGAAAGAAGACAACAGGATGAATGAAGTTAAAAACAGTGTATGGATGTCATTACAGATAATGCAAAGGCCACAGTGAGTGGTAAATTAATGTATGACACAATAATAAAGTAGTTATGTATAAGTTCAATTAAAACAAAGACATCTAAATTGTATAACTGAATAATACATAGACACTATCGATGTGTTTCTAGTTTAGGATACCTAGAGGGCATGTGAAAGCAGTATATTGCTCACGTTTATGACAAACCCTTTCCTAGAACTGGTTTCCACCACTTTTTAACCTTACTAGGGAATATGCATTTGACATCTGGTCATATGGAAATGAAAGAAAAGACACTCACTGAGGAAAGACGCTCTGACCTCCGAGTGGGCTAAGAGAAGAAACATTGAAAGCGTGCAGAAAGTTTATCAAATTTGCAATAGCTAAACCATGTTCATTCAATTTTGTTTTATTTTAATGGTATCAGGAATGTCAGTCAAACAAAAATGTACATAAAATGATATTTACAAGGGTTAAACTGCACTGTTAACAGTTCTACATTTGAAAAAGAAATGAATGTGAATGGTAGTTTACCTCCTGCTTTGTAACTTTGGTGGCGTCTTTGGCCTCCGTTCCCTCGGGTGACTGTACAGACAAAACAAACATGCAAAATTTGTACATACAGACATTTCTTCACACAAATACATTTTTTTTTCATGTGACAGGTACAGATTAAATACGATTCTGAAAAGACTTCTGAGACAAAGTACTTATCACCCTTTAGATGCTAACAGGTTATTTTAAACTGATAAAGTGACACTTACAAAGATAACTCTAATTCATCTCAGTTTATAGACAATGTTCAGTAGCTTCTGTTTGTCAAGACTCCACTGGTATAATCAGATACACCACTTTGGTCACAGATGTTACATAGGCCTATGGTGTTTTAGGTAATTTGGCTCTGGTAGTTTGTCATTTTGTTCATTAATGCTCCTGGCATAATTTAATGTGCAACATCTACACTCTCAAATAAACTGGTTGCCAATAAAAATCTGTATTTATTACTTTTTATAATATACATGGCAGAAAAACAATTAAATAATATCATTTATTTTTCTCAATTTTTACACAAACTATAATATTAGCTCCATTTGTCAAACTAAATCATTATTCAGTCACTGTTGCTTAAGAAAGTAATAAAAAAAATATGTATTTTTTCATTTATGGGAAATATGCAAGCTTATCAGCAACTACAAACCAAAATATTGTTCCAAACTAGCTAGCCCATAAGGAGGACAGCTTAATTTAGGCCTGTTATTTTATTTCAATACATTTTGACTAATTACATTTTATTTAATGTTTATAAAAGGGAAACTACATTTTAAATCAATAGGCTACTATAAGCTGAATAGAAAACAAAATCCCTCATATAATTTGACTATCTATGGTTGAACTTTTTATGAATAGTAGACACCTAATTTTACACACCAGCTGTTGAAAAAGAAACATTTATTTTTTTTATTATTACAATTTTCTATTTCTTTTTTGGTCCATATTGGAAAGCGTCCATTATTTGTTTAGCCTCACTAATTGAAGAGACACTCCCCCTAGAGCAACCCACGCTTCAGTGCCTCTATCAACATATCTGGCTGATAAAACAGGAGTGCAATCTCAATGGATTTTTTATTTCTGGGGGGGGGGGAATAATAATAATTAAAAAAAAAAAAAAAAACACCCCCACATCCATTTTATTTTATTGGAATTTTCTAATGGATTTCCATTTTATATACCTTCACAGTAATCAGAGACAAGTTTCATGGACTCATTGTGGTAAAGATGCACATTTGAGAGAATAAAGCTTAGTTGTCCTACAAGCAACTTTATTTGTATACATTTTGCGTAAAATAAATAACATAATAAACCCCCACAATTTTAAGCATTATCCGACGCCCCCCGCTGATGTTGGATGGTGAAGCTCGGTGGGCTGTGAATCATCACCAATAAAGCATCATTTGACTATTTTTATAAATGAAACGTACTGTTATATTAGTATTATTATTTGTTAGTCTTTTTTTCTCTATGAAGTCTACAGTTCAACGGTGTTTTTTTTTTGTCTAGCCTAGAAAGAGTTGAGTGTGACTGTCTCAGCGCTCGGTTACATACGGGTCTGCCGCTCCGCAATGGGGGTGGAGGAAGCGCCTATCGGATCAAACATGGCTATACAAAAATAACGAGGACCTCTATCGATCGACGAAAATGAGCTAATAAAAAACAAACATCTTAAAATGGAGGTTAGTGAGTATCGGACGCATTCAGCGAGAGCAGAGCGCTCGGTTTTGATTCTAACCGAGAGCGACTGAAGCATCACCGCAGTGACATTCAGCACAAGTGCGCACAAAGTGGCGACTTCACTGCAAAAGAGGCATCGGGTTATTAAACCGCCAACTATCATGGAGGAAATCAGCAAGTGTGACGATGATAGAATGCAAAGACGGCCGAACGTTCCATTGCTTTTGCAGGATTCCATAATCCAGTCCGCGGATTAGGATAGAACGCTTTTAAAAACTTGATCCTCGTTTTACCTGATGGACGCTGCGTACGTTCTCGTCGTTGAAACGCGAGCCGCTATTTCTTAAAAGAAAATAGGGGAAAATCAAGGGTATGTGAGGATATTAAAGTATAAACTGACTTACCTTCCTCTTGGGCATTTTTACCAAATTTCCTGTTACGTGTATTATTAAATTAGAAAAGCCAGTATGAACCTGTGAGGTGGGGGAGTGAGTTACACTACCACCGAATACAGGATCAATATCTAAAACACCTCTGGTAATAACATGTTAATATTATGCAGACCTTAGACTCTACCCTCGTCTTTGTCCATTGGTCAGTTCGGTCCACACTTAACCGCCATTCCTCAAAGCGATTGGTCTGTGAGGCAAATATGTTAATATAACGTGCTCAGACATTGGTTTGAATTTAGGAAAGTTCTTCAGCATGTCGCCCTCATTGGTTACGCGCTCTCTGTATGCAAATGAGAGCGCTTTGTATTGGTTGGGTTTAAAGATCCGCGTGAGAGGGGGATAGGTGACGACAAACCAATCCAGGCTTGACACCACAAGCTCGGCTGTATGGGAAACGTATTCGCGGCCTCAAAAGAAATGCAACCATACACTGAAAAAGAGAAAAAGTGTCGATTAATGTGCTAAGTAACATATCGAATAATAGAATAACA
Source organism: Sinocyclocheilus anshuiensis (assembly GCF_001515605.1). NCBI lineage: Eukaryota > Metazoa > Chordata > Actinopteri > Cypriniformes > Cyprinidae > Sinocyclocheilus > Sinocyclocheilus anshuiensis. The sequence continues at coordinate 442,376 of NW_015547302.1, forward strand.
TTTACTTACCTCAGCTGACGCCTCTACTTCAGTATCAGTGTTAAATGAGCATGAGAATTCAGGAAATGAATTTTAAAACTGGAATATTACTACTTTAAGTTATTAATGAAATACAGTAAATCTCACCGAAAGGTCACAGAAGAGGTCACATTTCACCCCAAAATCAAATGAGAAAATGACCTTAAACCTTAAATTGCCTTAAAATGACTGTAATACACAACACCAATCATTTCCGTATTTAAATAAGCATAAATTAAAAGTTGTACAATAAATACTACCATGATTAATAAATAACAATAATTAATATATGTGGCAAAAATATCTTCATGGTCGATTCATTATTTCTATAGGCCTATATATCAGAGGTGCCCAAACTTATAATACGAAGGGCCAAAAATCAAACTTGATTGAGGGCCATTTTGCATTATATCCAATTATATTATATAAAATATTAAATAGAAAATGTAAATACATTTTTTGATTTGACATCATTTTAACCAATTTTAGTAATATTGTTTTTTAACATTTCAATGCAAAAATAGAACAAAAAATGTTAAAACAAAAATATAAACTATAATTGAATATATGCTTCAATGGCATGTTTTTTCCCCCTATTTTGCCCCTTCTCTTGTGTAATGACATAGTGGGCTAAATCAAAGTTTATCATGGCCAACCTTGGCCCACAGGCCTGGTTTGGGCATATATGGCAAAACATCATTGTGGGTTAAATGTGACAATTTTCTTGACAGGTTTCATGAGATTCACACTATAAAACTATAATTGGCTCATCATTGATATAACTGATTCACACGTGACGGTCATGTGATTTCAAGGTTAAATGCATAGAACCATTTGCCCACACACAATAGCATCCCTCCACAATGACCGCACAATGGCCACATCTCTGCCACAACCTTACAATGGATGGCATTCTACAGTAACTTGACAATGGTTAACATTCTACCATGCTTCACAACACACATGTACCTCTGGAAGCTTGCTGCCACTCCAGAGAAGACAATCAGAGATTTCTTGTTAATGACAGAGGATGTTCACGTAGCAAACATAAATTTCTAGGTCACAAACATCTATGGATCTGATTCTGGAGATCACTCCATACACAATGCCATGTGCTGACTAATGGTTATGCATATTCCAGTGTGTATGAAATTGATGACATCTCTCTTTCAAAAGCTTGTGGAAAAAAAACTGTGGAAAAAAACTGTATTTGAATGATCATTGAGGATCACTATTTCAAATGCTATACAATACAAAGTCAGATAAACAAATAACACAAAAAAAAATCAACCTCAAGTCATTGTAATACCATAAAATAATATAACTTGCTTTCACAATGAACGATTGTAGTGCTACAGCAACCTGTTGCAGTGCTTTGGAAAATTGATTGATGGGTGAGCTTTAAAATCAGATATTAAAATGTTAATTCACAGATCTCAGTCAATTGTCAGTGAGAATTTGGACAGAACAATAAACTCACCAACATTTTAAATGCACAGTGAGTACTAGACTAGTGCCAGATTTTGTTCTTTTAAAAATGTTGAGTAATGGTGGCCATGGGATGAAAATTCTGGGAGTCTTTTGATATTTAAACATAGTTAAAGGGGTCATATGATGCTGCTAAAAAGAACATTATTTTGTGTATTTGGTGTAATGAAATGTATTTATGCGGTTTAAGGTTAAAAAAACACATTATTTTCCACATACTGTAAATTCTTGTTTCTCCTCTATGCCCCGCCTTTCTGAAACGCGTCGATTTTTACAAAGCTCATCGTTCTAA
>NW_015547302.1:444737-450794 GCF_001515605.1 Sinocyclocheilus anshuiensis
GTGAAAGCCGATCCGGCGATCCACAGCACAAAGTTGTAGTATTTCCTCAGCAACCAGCACGGATCAGCTCCAGGCAAGACGAAGCAGATATCGTCCTCTTTTGGAAAAGTAGTTTCACTTTCACACCGAATCACACAGTGCATTCATGACATGGCGGCGGCAACAACAATACTACAGCGAGAATAAAAGTTACGTCTTCTTTCTTTGCGTGAACATTTGGGCGGCGTTATGCAAATCTTCCCACATAGTGATGTAGATATGTGGGGGCGTGTTAGAACGAGCCGTTTTAGGCAGGCGTGGTTAACTCTTAACTTTTATAAAGAATATCTCTTTGGATTTGAGACTTTAGTCTTCGCAACTTTACAGATCTTCTTTATGCACCAAGAGCTTGTAACACTTCAAAGAGAAAGGAAAAATTAAATCGCATCATATGACCCCTTTAAGTATTTGATTTGTGTTTGTATTTCATATGTAAATCTGCCTTTGCTTTAAAGCAGCACTATGTAACTTTTTCTGTGTTCAAAATTTGCAAAATTGATATAATAAGCGAGTACATCATGAATTCATCTTCCAAACCGCGTTTTTGTCTTATTCCGAATCACTACGGTACACTTATAATAAGTACTTATATTTGGACTATTGTAGCCTGGTCGGGTCGTCGCCGCTGCGGAGTAACACATACCTGCGTGAATCGCCATAGACAAACTTAGAGAAGTAGCTCCAGTTGGAATGTTCTTCCGCGGGATGTGTGCAGTTCTGTTTATTAACCGCTAGAGCGGCAAAAGTTACATAGTGCTACTTTAAGTCCAAGTATAAATTGTGACATCCCTCATTAAAAAGTCACAATAAGCAACATCAACCACATTGTTTCTAGTATTTCACAACAGATTTCTCAGTATTTGAGATTGAAAAAAAAACCCTGAAATGCTTTAATAAATACCAAATTACAACAGTTTATATAGAGTAAAACATATCTTCTAGTTACACTAAAAAATGTAACACAACCACTTGACAAATTCTTACAAATAACCCCGCATTTATAAAAAAAAGAAAAAACTCATTATGTGTAAGCAGGCAAACAAAGACACTGTATTAGCTGAGAATGAAAGTGGAAGTCAAATTTTTTCAGTTTTCTGGTCACTAAATTGTTAATGTAAAAAGGTTCATATTGTGCACACAAACAAAAACATATACAGTGGCCCCCAAAATATTTGTACACTTGTACCACACATAGAATCACTGTATTAAATATTAAAATATCAAACCAAGAGACATTCATCAGCACAAGTTCACTTTTCAAGCAAACCTTTTAGAAAAAGAAGCTTTAAACGTTTAAAAGTATACAACACAATAATCCCAAATTGGGATCAATTTGTTAGATTTGAGAAAATGTCACTTGGCTAGTTATTTTGTTATCTAATGCAAAGAAATTCACTGTCCATATTTTTGGGATGTCCTGTATAGATATAATTTGAGTATTTGGCTCGTTGTTTAATTTATAAACTACAAACCTATGAACCAGACTCTCTCCTTTGTCACATAATTGCCATTAACACTTATCTAAAATGAGAGCGGGGGGAGAGACTAAAAGTGCTGTGAGGGAGGACTGGCTCAGAGAAGACGCAGCCCAGACCTGAATCGGCCAAGCATGGCTCTCTGAGAGGGCAAAGCTCTCACTCATATCAAAATCACACTCATATCAGTACTGAAAGTGCAGAGCATAAAATTAGATATGTTCCACAAGCTGTGGAAAAAACATGAAAAAAAAAAAGGTACCTAAACCCTTTCAGAGTCCTTGATAAACTTCATAATTTTCCACTGAGGTACAAGTTTAGAGAATGTGCAAGTCACAATGGATGTTTCCCCTAATTGACAGGTCGTATGCTCTTGATTTGAATCACTCTTATCGATTACATCAGCAGGGGTTAGATAATCATTCTTACAGTTTGACTTAAACCATCTATTACACTGTGGTTCCTTAAAAGTTACTGGTCAACAGGTGAGTTTTTCTGACATTTAGGGCCAGATTTGCTAACAGCTTGCCTTTTGGTTAAAAAAACTACTGTCAGGATTAAAGAATATGCATTTGTAGGATCCTTTTCAGATGCAAAATTTATAGGGAGGGGAGTATTTAGATGTATCATGCAATGTGATTTATTAAGGTTTACCATTATTTGCCATTATTTGACGCCCCCAAAAAAAGCCATTTTGTGTTTGACATGGCTGTGATAGTTGCTAAACGGCGCAGCTCTTGGTAGATTACATTAGTCATTATGGATCTGGATACGTCTGTGTTCTTTAATTTGCGCACTGTCAGTAGATCAACCACAGAACTTTCTCCACTCCCTTCAGTGCTTTTTGGCCCTTAGTGTGCACTGTGCAGTGAGTGTTAATTTTGGACCCTATGCAAACCCAACTATGAAAACGGTATCACTGAAAAAGTCTTCCTCCATGATTTTGCCAAAGGTTAAAAAAAAGAGGCATATTAGCAAACTAAGCATTGTTTAATCAGAGAGGGGAGTATTTAGATGTGTCATGCAATGTGATTTATTAAGGTTTATCATTATTTGCTGCCCCAAAAAAAAGCCATTTTGTGTTTGACATGGCTGTGATAGTTGCTAATCGGCGCAGCTCTTGGTAGATTACATTAGTCATTATGGATCTGGATACGTCTGTGTTCTTTAATTTGCGCACTGTCAGTAGATCATCCACAGAACTTTCTCCACTCCCTTCAGTGCTTTTTTGGCCCTTAGTGTGCACTGTGCAGTGAGTGTTAATTTTGGACCCTTTGCAAACCCAACTATGAAAACGGTATCACTGAAAAAGTCTTCCTCCATGATTTTGCCAGAAAGGTTAAAAAAAGAGGCATATTAACAAACTAAGCATTGTTTAATCAGTGTTTACTTCATAACGGAGCTCAAAACTAAATATCAGGTGTTTTAAAAAAATGTATCCTTTCGTATTGGCTATAAAAGCACCCTATTCAGAGTGTGACTTCTTCTATGTCATCATCAAATGACGTAATGGCCCTGACCACGGGTCGGCTCTCAGAGACATGCAGAGTGCTCCTATTGTTGGGGAGAGAACTGATATTTAGTCCATTTGGTGTGTCTGTGTCCCTCCTGCGTCCACCTCCTGGTACTGATGGGAACTGGCTTGTTAGAGGGGGGCTTAGGATCTCCATCCTACTGGATAGATCTGAAGGAGGTGGTGTGGCAGAGGCCCCAAAAAGCTGCTGCATGAGCTTTGACTTCCTTTCCTTAACCAGGCCACCCAAATCCAGCTCTTCATCCAGTTCTCGGGGTGGCTGATTTGCATTGCGTGCACCTAAACCAGCACGGGGGGCAGATTTACCAAAAGAAGGGGCGTAGCTACCAAAAGCAAGGTCAAGATCCTTGCTTGGTCCATGTGCTCGAAGACCACCAGCTCTTCTCCCACTCGCAAATGTGTTTGTGTTCTCTTCTGGCTCTGTAAATTTGAAAATACCGTTGTGGTTCCGTTGCTCGGACAACCGTGGAGGAGAGCGGAAACTTCCTGTGTCGTCAGAAAAGAAGTCTGAGTCCTGACCTTGAGTCTGCATGTCGATCTCATGCATCTTAGCCAGTAGCTGCTCTTTGCGCTGATGTTCCTCTTCCGGACGCTCTTGATTGCCGGCCTGGATCTCTACATTTCTTGCTTTAAGTTGTTCCTCTTCCTGTTCACACTGCTTCCTGCTCTCTTCCTCACTTTGAGATATAGACAGGCCAATCCTCCAATCTTCTTCCTCTCTGTCGTGAACTCTGGAAGTTAAATATTAATTATTTAATTTTTAATTATGAACCTGTGTGTGAAATGTTTTGAAATATTCACAGCTTAAATAAACAACTATGTTAAATTTCAGACCCTCAACAAGTATGTTTTGGTGTCAAAGTTTGGGGTCAGTAAAGTCTTTTTTCTTTTGGAAAGAAATTTATGGAAGAAAAATCATTTCTTCTGACCTCATCTGCTTGCCTGTATAGTTTGCATCATCAATAAGGTGTATACTGAGATCTGAGGCTTTTTTATATCACTCTACTAGTTCATTGAGGTGCGTTAACATCCTTGGGGAATCCTGAAGTGTGACATATGAGTCACACAAGTCATGATATAAAGTTAAGGAAACTAAACAACTGAAAACAATATATGTCTTCCTCAGATGTAATGTTAGTTTTGTATTTCAGCGTCAGGTAAAATAGCATTATAATCTCCTTTGGTAGAGAGAGCTGCTTACATGTGGCTACACGGGGTAACGAGTAACAGCGAAGATGCTGAATTAAACGTAAACACAGCTTTTGAGTCTTAATCAGCTTTTCCGCATATACATACTGGCAGTGGCATGATATGGGGGGGGGAAGGTTAGGATGATTCCAAGGGCCCCACGAGGGAGAGGAACACGATTTTTACAGAGGGGGAATTTAACCATGTCAACTTCTATTTCTCAATATGTCAAATTTTTCAGCTGAAATATTGAGAGGCGGCTCATTGCGAAGAACTTCACTATGGTTGGTTTAATTAGTCACCTGTTAACACAAAACCCTAAACAGCAAACCAAGTTCAATGGACCCAAGCTTTAATTTCGGTTTCAGTTTTCAGCTAAATAAAAATTATAATTTCACTTCTGGTGTTTCAGTAAAAAATAAATCAATAAAATAAAATCATTTCAATGCATTACTATTTAAAAAGGCTCACAAGATGTAATACAGGCTGAGATCACAAAACTAGACTTATGACATAGTCTTTAGGAAAGCACAAAATTAAATTATGAAACTTTCAATTAATGTCACTGCAATATACACAATGTTGCCGACATTGAAGTTAATATTGCAGACAAAATCACTATGAATATATATTGTGACTTGATAAATCCACCAGCCCTTGTATTACTTACACAACTGCTTTTCTCTTAGTAATGCTCACCTTTCTGTCAAAGTTATATAGTTTATTTCTGATTGATTGAACAGCCTCAAGACAAAATAAAAAGCAATAGAGAAAGCTTTTACACACAGAGAGACAGAGACAGAGAGAGAGAGAGAGAGAAATCAAATAAAATCCCTTATTTTATTTTTTATTTCTAGTTTATATACTTACATACATTAGTAATTCATTTTGCACTACATGCTTAATACTTTTTATATATTATTACTATTATTATTACTATTATTCTTTTTCTTTCTGTTAATACATGTGTACTATTTGTAAGCAGTCCAGCTGCAATTGCTTTGGCAATACAAATGTATAATTTTTGTCATGCCAATAAAGCACTCTTAAATTGAAATTGAAATTGAGTGTGTGTGTGTGAGAGAGAGAGAGAGAGAGAGAGAGAGAGAGAGAGAGAGAGAGAGAGAGAGAGAGAGAGAGAGAGAGAGAGAGAGAGAGAGAGAGAGAGAGAGAGAGAGAGAGAGAGAGAGAGAGAGAGAGAGAGAGAGAGAGAGAGAGAGAGAGAGAGAGAGAGAGAGAGAGAGAGAGAGAGAGAGAGAGAGAGAGAGAGAGAGAGAGAGAGAGAGAGAGAGAGAGAGAGAGAGAGAGAGAGAGAGAGAGAGAGAGAGAGAGAGAGAGAGAGAGAGAGAGAGAGAGAGAGAGAGAGAGAGAGAGAGAGAGAGAGAGAGAGAGAGAGAGAGAGAGAGAGAGAGAGAGAGAGAGAGAGAGAGAGAGAGAGAGAGAGAGAGAGAGAGAGAGAGAGAGAGAGAGAGAGAGAGAGAGAGAGAGAGAGAGAGAGAGAGAGAGAGAGAGAGAGAGAGAGAGAGAGAGAGAGAGAGAGAGAGAGAGAGAGAGAGAGAGAGAGAGAGAGAGAGAGAGAGAGAGAGAGAGAGAGAGAGAGAGAGAGAGAGAGAGAGAGAGAGAGAGAGAGAGAGAGAGAGAGAGAGAGAGAGAGAGAGAGAGAGAGAGAGAGAGAGAGAGAGAGAGAGAGAGAGAGAGAGAGAGAGAGAGAGAGAGAGAGAGAGAGAGAGAGAGAGAGAGAGAGAGAGAGAGAGAGAGAGAGAGAGAGAGAGAGAGAGAGAGAGAGAGAGAGAGAGAGAGAGAGAGAGAGAGAGAGAGAGA
>NW_015547302.1:452631-479392 GCF_001515605.1 Sinocyclocheilus anshuiensis
GCGGGAGATCATGCACCAGTGCTCTACTGCTATTCCCTCAGCTCCCGGATGTGCAATGCTGAATTTTCTGCTGAATTTGAACCACTGAATTTGTGGAAGCGAATTTGTAAAGTGAAATAAAATGGACTGAAAATTGCCTGTCAAATATTATACATCGTATTTTTAAACAGATTGAATATTTCGGAAGTGAACTCTGGAAGTTAAATATTAATTATTTAATTTTTAATTATGAACCTGTGTGTGAAATGTTTTGAAATATTCACAGCTTAAATAAACAACTATGTTAAATTTCAGACCCTAAAAATGCAAACCCTGAAAATAAAAGGCATGAAAATGCAAGCACTGTTAATGCAATGCATTATTTTTTTAGTTAGTGCAATTCAACATGCTTTTTTGTTTCGAAGACATTTGTCGATATTTTTCTTCCATAGAAATTAATATTTTTATTCATCAACAAGCAACTTTTATTGACACAAAAATTGTAAATTATTATGTAATTATTATTTATTATTTTATAAACTTTTTGTTTGCAATGTATATTCATCAAGGAATCCTGGAAAAATGTATCATTGTTTCTATAAAAATATGAAGAAGCACAGCTGTTTTTAACATCGATGATATTAAGAAATGACATCCATCACAGGAATAAATAACATTTACATATTTAAAATATACTAAAATATAAAATGTGACCCTGGACCACAAAACCAGTCTTAAGTAGCACAGGTATATTTGTAGCAATAGCCAAAAATACATTGTATGGGTCAAAATGATCGATTTTTCTTTTATGCAAAAAATCATTAGGTTATTAAGTAAAGATCATGTTCCATGAAGATATTTTGTAAATTTCCTACTGTAAATGTATCAAAACCTTTACTACATTTTTGATTAGTAGTATGCATTGCCAAGAACTTCATTTGGACAACTTTAAAGGTGATTTTCTCAGTATTTTGATTTTTTTGCACCCTCAAGATTCCAGATTTTCAAATAGTTGTATCTCAGCCAAATATTGTCCTAACAAACCATACATCAATGGAAAGCTTATATATTCAGCTTTCATATGATGTATAAATCTCAATTTAAAATAATTGACCCTTATGACTGGTTTTGTGATCCAGGGTCACAAATAGTCATTTTGAATTGTAATAATATTTCACAATATTACTGTTTTTACTGTCTTTTTGATTAAATATATGAAGTCTTGATGAGCATAAGAAACTTGAACTGTAGTGTAGATAAAATATTTGGCAAACATCCACCCTATATGTCTGTACAAGACATATAGCTGTTTTTAGCTATATTATTTTAACTATAATTTTAGCTAACAGTATTTCCATTTGTCTTTAACTGAGACAACAGATTGGCATCTATGACCAGTTACTTTCTTACCTCTGTTTCCCTTTGAGTTCTTCTCATTTGAGCTGTGCTGTTGATCAAGTCTTTGCCTCTCCTTGTCTTTCAGCAGCTCCATGTCTCTTTCTCCGTCATGCAGCATCTCTTTTTCTCTCTTCTTCTCCCTTGTCTGTTCCATCTCAGATTCCATGTCTTTTTCTTTCTCCCTTTCTCTCCAAAACTCTTGAATCTTCCATTGTTTTGCTTCTCCAGGTCTCTGTTCCCTGCCTTGCTGATCCTGCTGATATATTATATAAGAAAATAGATGACAAACAAAGGACAGGAATAGAGTAAAACACAAGTTTATAATTTTCACAAGGTTTGCTCAATGAAATGTTACTTATGCATTTAAAGGGATAGTCTGCACAAAAATTAAAATTGTCAGCATTTTCTCACCCTCATGATGTTTAAATTTGGCAGGTCGAACCAATGACATTTGGCATCACTGATGTCAAAACCGATGCAACATATTTAAATATAAATAAAAAGCAGCTGTTGCAGAGAATATTATTTACTTTAATCATGCTTTATGGTGTCATTGTTTTGTCATTTTTGGAGCTTGACCATCCCTTGTTCCTACTGAATTAATATGGGAAAATAACAACATAAATATTCTGTGCAACTGCTCTTATTCCCAGAACTGTTCTTAAAACCTGACTTGGGATCATTCTTAATTCAGAATTATTATTATGTATCATGGGCACTCATGCTGTAAAACTAATCAGCCAGGTTACTAGTGCTCTTCTGTTGAAACTATTTGGCAGAGTTTAAGAGGTTAGCACTTCATGCAGCAATGCAATGCTGAATTAAAGATGTGAAGATTTGCTTTGGGAGCCAGAATATGAACTACATTCTATTCTATCGTGTGCTGCATGCTGGGATACAGAAGGACAGATATTCAAAGGCAATCTTTTTTTACCCTGTGATTCACAGTAGGCTTTTGAACCTGAAAGTCAATAATTAAAAATTACTCAAGAGATTAATTAACAAGGAAATTCATGGGTATGTGAGCTAACTAAAAGGATCGCTAGGTGATAAAACAGAATGAGAAAGACAGAGGGAAAGGAATTTGCTAATTATTTATTTATATCTATTTATTTTTTATTTGATTATTTAGCAATCATTCAATTAAAAAAAAAAAAAGGAAAATAGTTAATAAATAATAATAGTAAATGAAAATGCATTACTTTACCCACTATCTGTGTGTGATGTATTTTCATTCTTATTAGAGTATTACACTATTCAAAATCTACTGAAATCTCCTAAATGGAGTGCTGTTTGCGAGTTGTTGTCTAAGACAACAAGCAGCTCTCTAGTTTTTGAAACAAAGCTATATTAAACATTAGGCTAATTACAGTAATGACATCACAAACTGAAGCTAATCACAATTTCATGAAATAGAGACATAATTTAGATCTTTATTGAGCAGATTATACGTGCCTTCAGAGAGAGGTAATCATCGGTCTGGTCATCAGGTGGGAGTTCATTGGTAAGAGTTGGAGGCGGCGATGGGAAGTCTAGTGAGGACGTCCTGTCCTCTGTCTGTACTGCCTTAGTGCTGGTTGTATTGGAGCCTTCAACACATATACAAACACAAACATGTGACAACACGCATAGATTACAGGCACACAAATATACATTCATAATGTTCTACTGTACCTTTTAGAGCCCCTACAACATCTCTTCAAACATATCTAATCTGATACATCTAATCCATAGAACCACAGTAATTAAAGCTGGAGTCACTAGTGAATCTCATGGGAATATAATCACCACAGGAAGATGTTTGTTATGGAGTAATTACCTGTCTGCTATTAATAATTATGAACAGAATGTTTAAGCGTGTAAGAAGGCCCTGGGAGGAAGGTGCATAGTACAGCCGTGTAATGGCACTTAGATGAGCCTATCAACAAATGCTGATCTACCTTTTCGCTTGCTGCCATTCTCTGCTTCTTTTCTGGAAGAAGCTTTTAGCATCCTGTTAGCGTAGATGTTCCGAACATCCATCTCCTTTTCTTTCTCCTGATATAAAATGCAAAAAATTAGCATGGCATGATAGGTTTGTGATTAAATGAATCAAAATCTAACTTCGCATATGGTTTGTGGGTGTTTGGAACCTTGGAACCTTTAGTTTAGTGCAAAGTTTCTCCACTTCCTCCTGTAGTGCTTTAACTTCCTGTTGTGCATTGTGAGTTCTCCTCCTCTCATTAGCTAGCTGCCTCTGAAAGCTCCCACTGCTCAGCTCCATGTTCTTCTCCAATTCCTGATGACACATTACACACATTATACACACACAGTCATAAAAAGACAAACACATATTGACAGCATGATGATGGATGAAGTCATTATAATCAACCATAGCCCTAAAAGAAAGTTAATTTCCTCTGGTAACAGCTGCTGTATGCATTTTAATGGCTCAAACTCATTTATCCAACAACATAAGAATGGAAAAAGTAAACGTATAAAGAAAACAAGAAGGTTTGCAGAAAGATTTCACTTATATCTTATGCAAAGACATCATCTTAAGGGACTGGTGTCTGATGTGTTTCAGTGTGAAACCACATTTTGAGTGCTAGGGCAACATTCAATCTTGATTATTATTACACTTTTACAGGGAAAATTTCCAGAGATTTCAGTGGCCTCAACACACACACAAAAAAATGACAGATTTATAAATTTAAATTAAAGGTGTAAATGTTGTATTTAGATTTTAAAAGTGAAATGTATTATTTAATATTTATTGTATTATTATATAATTGATAATTATTTAAATTAATTATAATAAAATTATAATTAATTAAAAAAATATTTATTATTATTAATTTCAGACAAAATTTGATGAGAACATTTTAAATTAGTTTTCTAACTTAGTTTTAATTTAGTTTTCTTTAAAAAGAAAAAATATGTATACATTATAATTGTACAAGAAACCATAAATTCATAAACACTTTTACTGGGAACTATGACATACATGGTCAAACATCACTCATTGCTTTGAAATTTTCAACCCATTCTTACTAATATAATAATATTCTTACTAATAATACACAAGTCATTCTTACAATTTTAACATTATCTACTTTCTTAGCCAGTAGATAATTTGACCTTGGTGACAAGTTTGAAAAGTTGACAAGCAGAATTCACAACCAAATGTTTAAGTTTGCAAGGCATAAAAATGCATAGACATGTAAGATATAGTGCTAGCTCAACAAGTAACAGTTCGCCCTCGGACAGCGGGGCATTCCTTATTGTTGAGCCCTGCACTGTGTGCTTGATTGTAATTTTTTTTACCTTCACTCTGCGTTCACTTTCTTGCAATTTGCCTTGAGTGTACGTTAGTTTTCGCGAGAGTCCCTCCCTCTCTCCAAGATTCTGGTCATCTGCGAGTTGCTGCAGTTTCTGTAGCTGGCTTCGACAGTGCTGGAGCTGGGCGTCCGTTTCCCTGAGGCTGCGCTCAGCTGTGCGCTGGTTCTCTTGACTGCGTCTCAGCCTCTCACGCAGTACATGAGTCTCATTGTTGTGACGAGACAACAGCTGCGAGATCTCACTTTCTGTGTCATTGTAGTGATGCAGAGCTTTCTCTTGCCGCAGCTGCATTTGTCGCAGTAAACGGTTCTCACGTTGCAACTCGTCTGCATGCAGCCTCAGTTCAGACAATGCATTCTTCAACTCGTTGATCTTTAGCAGACGTGCAGACAGCATGCGTTTGGTGACTGGGTCCACTTCTTTGGATGGAGCATCTTTACTCAAAGTTTGGGATCGGATGCCTCTTGACCACTGCTGAGGATGATGGGAGAGGGGCGGATGACGGCATGACACAACTTTACGTACACCTGAAAAGAACAACCAATATAAGTACATATAATAGTACTTACATAATTATTTTTGTTATGGCAAAGCTGAAATTTCAGTCTTCAGTGTCACCTGATCCTTCAGGAATCATTCTAATATGCTGATTTGAGAAGAAACATTATTATCTTATTATTATTAATGTCGAAAATAGTTATGCTGCTTAATATTTTTGTGGAAACACAAACATTACTTTTTACTTTTTTGGGGATTGTTTGATTAATAGAAAGTTCAAAAGAACAACATTTATTTGAAACAATGTAAAAGTCTTTATTGTCACTTTTGGTCAATTTAATGCAACCTTGCTGAATAAAAGTATTAATTTCTTTCTTTCAAAAAAAAAAAAAAATTCTGAAGCAGTTTTCCATTCATGTCACTTGATGCTAAATGTCTCTTGTGCAATCTGCTGGTCATTATTGGTACTGCAGAACACAACAGTTATTCTCTAATTCTCTAAAAGATGCTTCAGTCTATTCAAGAGGTTAATATCCAAATTATATATTACTTCAAATAACAAAATGAAAAACAAACAAACATGAAATTACATTTTGCACAAAGAAATTGAAACCTATTTTTAGGATCGATAGGATGTGTTGCATCATGACATTTTTATGACAATTAATCACATCTACATTTAAATTATATTATTTGTAAATTATATTAATATTTAATATTATTTTATTTTTAACATTTTATTTTTCAAGTTTTTTTTTTTTTTTGCATTCTGGATTTAGAATTGTTTGTGAAATGTGCTTAACTGTGAAGAAAATAATGTTATAATACAAAAATCTTGTTCCTCAAATTTAGCTTCATATTGTTTAAGCAAAATATAGGCTACTTTATTTTGTATTTACTATATTTTTTACTTTTTGGAGTGAACTATGACCTGGGGCCTGTACCATGAAGCCGGATTAGCTGGCTAGCCAGGTAAGTTTCAGTTGAGTTTGCACCAATCCTGGGTTTTAGGTACCATGAAAGTGGCTTGGCTTTAGCGTTGTTCATTGCCATAGTAACTCCACAGCTATCCTGCTCCTGGGCAGGTTATGTTCTGGGTAAGAGATCTCAAACTGAAAGAGACTGAACTGAAATCAGATGTGAGCAAAGTGACATGTCTGATGCAAAAAAGTCACTCCCCCAGTTTATCTTCCTCCAAATTAAAGGGGTCCTATTATGCTCTTTTACAAAGTCTTGATTTTGTTTTGGGGGTACGGTACTAGTACGGGCTCTCATACTAGGTTGTTCGAAAAACACATTATTTTTCACCGGCGCTGTTCGGGAAATGTCATGCCCCTTATCATAGCCGCCTGCTAGCTTCAGTGTAAATATTGCATCAAAATCAAATTAATTTGAGCGCGATTTAAACCCGGATGATTGTAACCACTCTAAGTTCATCTGCCTTGGGAAAGCTAGCGTGTCTCCGACATAGTGATAACACTCGTTGCCTTCTCTAGTGCAGCTCAACCAGGTCTCGTCCCATTCGTCGATATTTGTGATATCACAAATCCCGGAAAATATGCGTTGTAGTCCAAACGAGTCGTTCGTTGTAGTTTTTGAAAAGTGATTTCTGTTAAATAAAATATCTCCTTTTGAACTGGACTTTGAGCTTTGTAACTTTGCAGATCTTTTTTATGCTCAAACAGCAACATTACAGACTAACTAAAGTTGAAAAAGTGAAAACGCATAATAGGACCCCTTTAAAAAAATTTTTTTTTTTACAAATTTGTCTGGCTTTAATGATAATTACTTACAATTATTTTATATGATTATATATGATTTATATAATTATTATATGATTTATTTTATTATTAATCCATTACACAAGCAATTTTAGTTTAACAATTATTATAGAGCATTAATTTTAACTTAATATTAATATATACAGATCATATTATATAAATAAGCTGTAGAATCAATAGATAACGCTTTAAAAATTACTAAATGTGACATGTTCAAGTCTATCGCTGTATATCGAGTCTCTATCGCTGTATATTATTAACTATCTAAACTTCACATGCATCATTTTTGACTGCACTGATAGAGCAAGATCATTTCTTTTATTTGTCCTTTAGTACTTTCTTCAGTATAAATGCGTTTAAATTCCTCATAAACTTCAATCTCTTAACTCTTAGCAAAAGAGTTTTGGATCTTGCTAGCTCTCTCGTGAGAAGTGAATCACACTTCTCTTTCGAGTGAGAAAATCACATTGCTGCCCATCACTCAGATCCTGGGTTGAACAGCAATCAAAGTGTCTCAAGAAACATGATTGGCCACAAACAAAAAAAAAACTGGCTATGCACAATCACTACAGAATTCAGTTGCTGATGGCCTTGATCATCATGTTATGTTAATTACATTATACCTGTAATTGGTGGACAAGAGGAGACATCGGACTAATTTCATATGCTTCAGAAGGTGTACACAAATGATTTGCCCTTCTTAATTTCGGATGAATTTGTTCTATTATGATGATGAGTGAAAAGGAGAAGCAAACAAGATTTTACAAAGAGCTCAAGTTACATGAACTCCACAGGTTTGTGCAAATTGTAATGATCATGTTAAGGAGTTCACATTATCAGCGTTACAAATGTACTTATTCGATTAGTGACCTAGATATAATGCAGAATCTTAAATATTTCTTCTTTGTTTTAAATCATAAAGTTTCTTTGTTTTTATTTTTTCAAAATCCTAAAAAATCCTGTTAATCTATAGGTTTGAATTAGATTATTCTTCCTAGATTTTCAATGTGATTTCAAACTTGTGTGTTTGCCTGTAACATGTGTGTGCATACCTGCTCGATGCAAGGGGCTGCTGGACACTCTCCTAGACCTCCCTCTTCTTTGTGGAGACGGAGAGGCTGACGGCGAGAGAGACCGATCCGAGTGCGAGACATTTTCATAATCATCCGAGTAGAATGAGGCACTGCTACGCTCTCCATCCGAACACCGATCACGGTCTGGATCTCTGGCCGGCTCTCGCGTTCTGGTTCGCACATGATCCCCAGCCGAGCTCTTGATGTTTTTCTTGTATTTCTCCTGTTTCTCAGATTGAAAAGGAGATTCTGAGATCTTCCCATCACTATGGTGAGACAATCGGCTGTGCTCTGATTCACGATTATCCTCATGTGAGTCCATGTCTCTCCCTGCAATTCAGTTCAAAATGATCGAGACAGATCAGATTGAGACTGGACTGAATATATGCTTCACTCACAATTAATAAGCAGCGCACACACACATCCAAACACACAAATCAGAAAAGGCATGATTGCTATGGCACGGTATGTTTGCAAATTAGATTGTGTGTGAGCCTTCAGCGAATCGTGACATAAAACCAGACACTAAACACTCAAGATGTCTGAGAGGCTTCATCAAGACTGCATCAAGTCACTATCATGTTTGTTGCTCATTAACAACAGCAGCGTGTTATTAATTCTCATCTAGTAATGTGGCTGGGGATACAGTCTAGCCACTAACACATATCATGTATTCAGTCAAAAAATTACAAACATTACTCTTATTTAGGCATAACTGAGCAAATCTTAAACACTAAGGCATTTAGATAAATAGCTTTGTTTGTGCAAATTAAACTTGTATGATTGCATTATGTTCTAACCAGACACTTTCTTATCAAATTAGGGCATTTATTGTGTTTGTGAAGTGTAATAGTTGATGAAGATCTTAAGTTGAGTATGAATAAGAAATCACCAAGTGTCACTAAGAACAACAAACCAAGAGCTGGATAAAAGACAAAAATGAGCTACAGCATATCTGTTGTGTCATCATAAAATAAGCAAGATTTATGACCCTTTTGTAAGGCTACTGCCAAGTCCTCCTCTTTCTGTCCCCGAACCTGCAGAATCCTGATATCCTTCTGGTCACCATCACCATGGAGATTGAGCCTAATGGCATACTAAACACATTCAATTATTGCCTCACCTTTCACCTCCCTCTTTTTTTTTTTTTTTTTTTATAAAATGGTTATGACACCCATTGAGAGGTACCAGTACATCTTAATTTTTGCAAAAAGAAACAAATTCTTTGAAGCTAGTATCAAATATTTAAAGTTGATATCAAAATATCTGCATAAAGGAAATCTTGAGTTTTATAAGGCCTTCATCAAATAAATATCAGCGCTATTTGCTACCTGCAGCCTAAAATGCTACTACTACTACTAATAATAATAAACAAATCCTAATCAATTAGATCTGAATGAATTAGTAATTGAATTTTTTTTTTTTCTGCCAAGGACCTGTCTTGGCTTTAGGTAAGGAATTCTATGCAAATGTAAAATTAATACAATAGCGTTAGTTAAGAGTGTTTTTACGCATTCTTTCATTTAGTCTAATGACAAAACATTTTTAAATTGCCAACGAGGAGCCAATTACACAGTGTTTTGGACATCTATAAAGCCCTATTCGCACGGGATTAGTATTATCTGGAGACCTTGTGTGATTTTGAAATTACCCCCCGGTGTTCGGCGAAATATGGTAGGTCTTTTGCGGGGGAATTTTTACTTTACAAATTACAGACATGGCCGATTCGCACGGGATTAAGATCACAGACAACCTCCGCAATTATTACAAATGACTGGAGGTCACCAGGTAATACTAATCCCGTGCGAATAGGGCTATAGACACACTGGCATCAAGCACTGAACCCATCTGCACTTGTCAGGCCAGTTTGAATGGAATTAGTAACCACAACAACAACAAATGTCAGTTTGGTTGATATTCCTATAAAACTGACTCAAAGCTGAGTAAATAGGAGCCTAAAGTCATCATATACAAATATATAGGCTATATTCAGAAATATATAACATAATATTGTGATAAACATACAATAATGGAGACATGATAGTTACTGTTGCCAAATATCATAACAAACGAGATTTTCGAAGGCAGAAATATAAGTAATTTAACAATATAACAAGTCCAACTACAGGTGTCCTTAAACAATAAAAAAGCGTCAACGTGTCTTCATTAAAAAAAACAATTTAAGGCTGCATCTTAATACGTGTGTGTGTGTGTGTGGCTTTGCTTCAATTAAGAAGCTGCTAGTGTTTCTTGTTTACTACTGGTTGTTCGTACTTTGTGTTTTCCGAGTGACAAAAACAATAGCAAACGCTGAACGTAACGTACACTGCAACAACGCGCGTGAAATCATTTTAAAAAGTAACGTTACTTACCAGTTTCTTGCCATTCTAAGTATCCATATCTATATAGTCAGTTTCTTCATAATGTGGCTCGATTAACGGCTCGCAAACTCGCTAGCCAGCTACATGACGAGCTAGCTGGGATTATATCGTGCAGCTAGGACAACACACAACACTCTCTACCGTAGAGACGACGCCAAACGATTAGCAAAACGTTATCCGATACGTTAAAGAGAGGGCGAATGCGGTTGTTTGGTCGTCTGTCCTTTAATCAAGCGTAGTCTGGCGGAGATTGTAGCTTTCGAAGAGGAAAATGTGCTTTACTGAAGGAGTTCGTGAAATCTCTGAATCCACGCCTCGCCTTCTGCTGCTGCTGTTATAGGGACGCTTCGCCATGGCAACGTGCGCGGCCCTGCCCATCACCACTTGTTGAGCACGGCTGATATTACCATAGAAATGTAGCCTATACATATCTATGGATATTACACTGACAGACAGGCGTCAGACGTCGGTAATACTATAAATAGGAGCAAAATCCCGTCAGAAAGATATATAAAAAAAAGGGAGTTTCGAATCAAATTGGTATTAGCACTTAGTGATAACTCTCACATGATAGATAAAATATGCAATAGATGATGAAAAAATTATTATAGTTAAAATATCAGTTTCCAGCAGAAACAATGCTAAATGAAAATGATAAAATAAATATCTACATAAAATCAAAATAATAAAACTTGTGTCCCATTGATTTGTAATATTTTAGATTTAAAATATATTTGAAAGTAGTAAGAACGAACATGTAAACGACCAAATAAATACTATCTAAATATAATATTAAATAAAATATAAAAAATATAAAACTGACACTTAGCAAAATAAAGTCACATTCAAGTGTCCCGTTGATTTAAAATAATTTTATATTATATACATAAATATTTAGGCAGGTGCAAACAATTCTAAATGCAAATGACAAAACAATAATATCTAAATAAAATAAAATAAAATGCAGTGACATTTAGTATCAGTAATCCAGTGTCATGTCAATAATTTTGCATGCTGGTGGTCCTATCGTTCTTGGTAATATTTATAAGTTTCAATGTTTTAAGAACATGCAAGGAAGGACATTTTGCTTTGTTTTTGTACAATACTGTGGGTCACAATATTGATGTCTAAGCAAAACCAACTGAAGCAAAACCTTTTGATAGCCTATGTAGCCTACACAAACGCAACAATGTTTCCCTATATTTCCTTATATTTAGTAATTTGTCTAATCATGCCATTATAATAACATAGTGACTTCGCAGCAACATCCTAACTCTGACAGTAGGCTAATATATATGCTTGAGAGGAGGATTTACATAGCTTTTCAGGTATTTTACATATGATAATCGGATAAATAATAACACAAGGATAGCCTTAGTTTTTTGTAGGATATGTAAACTACATTTCCCATGATTCACGTCTTGATCTGGAGCCAGTGGATAAGCGCCCGAGTGAAGCGCACTGATGGAGGGCGAGCGGCTTTATTATAGATCACCGGGCGCGCGCACTCACTTTAATTTCAAAGGTTGACGGTGACGTCACCGCAGGTCCAAAGAAGTCTATAGAAAGAGAAAGCGCAACATTTCCCAGCCTTCATTCTTCCGCGAGAGGGCAAGTGAGGATTAGGATGGTCATCAGAGTGTATATCGCCTCCTCGTCCGGGTCTGTCGCGGTGAGTAACATGTTTACACCGCGCATTTCAGAGTTGCGTATTGTAAAACTGGAGACTACCAGAAATGACATCAAACGACAGCTAATTTTTATTCTGTGAGCTGTAATTTTATAATCTATTCTATATAACAGTTATTTAAATATCACATTACATAGATAATGTAAGAATGTCTTCGATTATAGATTTATATGAATCACTTCACTTGATACATTTATGGCACTCAGTAAGGTTTTTGTGTGCATTGAGTTATATATGAATATGTCAATAAGAATACATTTTTTGGCGTTTATTTTCAAGTAGGCCCGGGCCACTTAATGAACTTAACCCATCCTGGAAAACCCACCCTCTCTTGCATGCGATACCATGGTACAGGGATTGAATCAAATGGCAATATATGGTACTTTTAACATAAACCATGGATCTGATTGTCCATGTTCATGGTATTAACATGGCACTCCAAGAATAATTGAGAATAAAAAAAAAAGTAAAATAAAAAAAGCACACGGTATTACCATGGTATCAGGGTATCACTGTGGTACATTTTGGTATTTTACATTTATATTACATTTTGGTGCCAAGTGCACACCTAAAGCTGGGGCTGTTTTCAAGCCACACAGTGCAGAATGTTCTGAATAGATATGACTTATTGTGACTCTAAAATGTATTACATAACCACTGCCAAACTCAGTTCAGATCTATATATTCAGCAATGATTTCTATCAAATGCTTTTCAGTGGTTATTAGATGTGGTTTATGCTGTATTTGAGATAATCCAAAGC
The DNA here is from genome assembly GCF_001515605.1 of Sinocyclocheilus anshuiensis. Taxonomy (NCBI): domain Eukaryota; kingdom Metazoa; phylum Chordata; class Actinopteri; order Cypriniformes; family Cyprinidae; genus Sinocyclocheilus; species Sinocyclocheilus anshuiensis. The sequence goes on from NW_015547302.1 coordinate 465,514, forward strand.
TGTTGTCCACCTCGGCACACTGCAAACAGCCATAAAGCTTAACCCTCTGGGGTCCGAGGGTGTTTTGGGGCCTGGAAAAGTTTTGACATGCCCTGACATTTGTGCTTTTGAGTTTGTTCATTTTAGTGACGCGTTTCAAAAAGATATGCGCGGAGAATGAGACGGCTAAAAGCACACCCTGTATATATATTTTCTTTATTTTGCAAAAGCACAATATTTTGTTGATATTGTGAGTGTACACAAATAAAAGTAGACCCTTTACAGATTTAAATGCTGTATTACTCTTATATGTACGATCAAGTATGAAGGAGCATTTTAGTTCTTTTCGCTATCAACATTCAAATCTGCAAAAAGTTCCGCCGCCGGAACTGTCGACCCCAGGAGGTTGGACAAAGTGCATGTTTACAGAAAAAGCCAACCCACTGCCAACTCTAATGCCACAATCACTGGCGTGCAGATCAGCTCGGTTTAATCACTCTGTTACACAGCCTGCAGGGAAAGCACAAGAAATGTCTTGATTCATTCAGAGCTGGGATTATATTTCAGCCTTTTAGCAGGCTGGTCCAGTGACATTGATTTTTAGTTCTTTAAATGAGGAGATCACAGTCTAGGAACAGGGATTGGGAGGAAGGAGGGGTGACTATTCATATTTTCCTGTAATGTCATTCATTTGGTGTTTGATGGTTATCAGATGATGTTTGTATAGTGACTCACTGTGTATTTGACACCTTTGATATGGAGATGAAGCATGTGTTTTTGGATGTTAGCAGATAGAGAGGCAGCACTATAACCTAATAGTACCAGAATGAGGTACCAGCCTAAATTAGTTATGCTCCGATTTCCGCTATCTCCTTATTTCTACAAGACCCGGATTGTTTTCCCAAAAAGAGCTATTTTTAAGTCTCCGTGATCTCAGCACACACTGCACTCATATAGGCACACATCTCTTTTACGCTCACATTCTTCTATGCATGGCAAACAAGATGATCAATACAGAAAGGAAAAATTAAATGTTTCAGTCAATAACTGGCACATGATGGGTGGACAGACTTACTGTGTGTGTGTTCACTCAGTTTGCATGTGTTTGTTATATAATTAGTTTTGTCATGTTGATGTGAAGCAAGTGATGGCTGATGAAACCAATCTGTAGTTAAAGACTGTACTTAAAGATTTTAGGATCATATAAGTGAGGGTTAATATTTTTACTTATACAGCTACATAAACACTCTGATTCACATTAGCTCTCGTAAGCTTTGGCCAATTATAAAGGTCATACCCTGACTAACCTTTTCCACTTGTTACACTCATCCACCTCCAACCATTGCACTTTACACATGCATGCGAAGGACTGTGACTGAGAGCACTCACTGAGTGATTTTCAGTCAGCTGAGCTTAGTGGAGAGACAGGTTCTACAGTGATATAGGCCCAGTAATTGAGTGTGCTAAGAAAGTCTGAGCGGTAAGAGTGCATTCAGCGCATTGATTCAGAACAGGATGACACACACTCATGGGATTTGTCTTTCTTTTAAAGTGCACTTTGTCTTTTTTACTAAAATTTAAAAAGTTTTACACATGCAAAAATTCTATGTACTTAATGTTTAAAATGATGTACATTCAGATCCAAATCATATCAGTAGCCTAATATAAGTAATTTGAATGGAGCAGGTCGGCTCGTGATCACATGACAAACCAAATACGGTTTTACCCCTGTAAACTGTCCTGTTACTGGACACCAGTTTTTTTTATTGTTTTGGTAAATGTGATGAAGCTGAAATACAATAAAATATCAATATTAGATTAAAATTTAAACGTAAAAAAATTAACCATTAGTAATATTGCCTTGGAAACTAACAATAAATAAGTTTAAGTTGAAGCCACTGGCTTAAGTCACTGATCTATATAATGACTATTCTCTATTATAGATCAGTGTATTAATAGCCTACTAAAATTACTACTAAAACTAAAATTAAAGCTAAATAGAAATATATAAAAAAAAAAATAATAAACATGACAAAAGCACAAAACACAATTCTAAAACTTAAATTAAAATTAAAAGAAAACTGAAAATTAATAATAATAATAATAATAAAGCTATATAAAAACATTAATGAATACTGAAATGGCATATACTAATACTAAAATAACACTGATTGGACACTTTTGCTAAATACGTTTGAATAATAATTTAAATTGCAAGCATTTTGTGTGTGTGTGTGTGCTTGAAAAATGAAAATCAATCAAACAAAAGTGCTGTCCGAATATGGCTTTGAATCTGCCTTAGTCACGAGGCAGCACGGAATTAGGAAAAACAGCAGAATTATGATATTGCTTTTATACAACATTTCAAGAAAACATAAGTTAATATTGAGTAACTTGCCTTTTAGGTGCAATTTTGTGTTACTTTGTCTGTTTTTTCTCCGCCAGCGAAAATAGCTCCAAACAAAACAGCGGCAGAATCGCTCTGTGGTTCGTTTCCCAAAAGCATCCTTAGCTAATTATGGTGGTAAATTCCATTGAACTCTATTGGTAACGATAAAACTTGCGACCATATTTGTTTTTTGGAAACGCACCCCTGCTTGCTAGTTCATTCCTTAATGCAGAAAAAAAATAATCCGCGTTTTTGAACGAATCGGTTAAACGAATGATTCAATGACTCGATCATAAAGACAGCTTATGCCGAGTTCACACTGCACGATATTAGCCCGATTTTTCACTCGCCGACAGGTTTTGTGAAATCGCCGACAAAGGAGAACTCCGGTCTGACGCACGCGAGTTCTCGCGTTAGTTCCTTATCACTTCTCGCGTGTGTTTTGTTGTGAAACGTAGTTTGCGGACCAGACAGAGCTGTCGGCGATTCTTCCTATAGTGAAGTCATGCAGTGTGAAACCCCCTGTCGCCGATCCATCGTGCAATGTGAACACAGCAGCAACTGAATGCTACCCCAGATAGTCACGCAGTGTGAAAACAACGGCGATCCGACGAGTTTGAAAATCGTGCAGTGTGAACTCGGCATTACTTGTTTCCTTTCTGAACGAATCAGCGTCATTGAACGAATCGGTTGAATGAAGAAACGAGACACTCAAAAAGACAGTCACTTTTCGCCACCTACTGGTGGAATGATGTAACTTAATGATAGACAGTATTTAGAGAAATCTTATCTAACAGGTTATTGCAGACAAAGAGAAGAGGAGTTCTTGAAACGAATCATATAGACAGAGAATGTCTATGTATTCAGTATTTTGTTTTGAGAATAAAACAATAGCTGCATTGTGTGGCCGTGCGGGTTCGACACAAGGCTAGAGCTGCTATTGTCCTGCTCTCTGTTTATCAGGGCAGAAATTTTATAGAGCTTTTAAAAAGCACAGACAGAGCTTAGTGTTTAATGGAGAGCTGCTCTACCTTTACAAAGAATCTCACTCTCTTTCTTGCAGTCAAACATGCACATATATAGGCCTATGTGTGTGAGAGATGTGTGATTCACTCATCAGCGCATCACTGAGTATGAATCTTTATTCAGTTGTGCTTTCTATGTGCACAAGTGTGTGTATGTGTGTGTGTTTAGTGACAGAATTCATCTGAACAGCTCTGCATGCAGTGGCCGCCCAGCAACTCGCTCTGCAAAGTCAGCAGAGAGAGAGACAAAGATCGGCAAGGCGAGGTGAGGTAAGGCAGGGGACTTTTTGTACTCCATCTGTCCTCCTCCACAATGTGGATATGTCCAAAAACACTCTCTCTGGACAGCACACTGTAGTACTGCCAAACTAGGGTGTGTAGGTGTGTGTGTTTTTGTAAGTCACACATTCTCAAACAGCTGTTGAAATCAGGCCTCATTGTAGTTAGGCAGACTGAAGAAGTGTCAGTCCTGGAGCCCGTTGAGGCATAATGCATGCATATCATCAGCTAAAGGTATACATATAGCTAATCCGTCAGATTAAGTGTGTGTTTATGTGTGTGTGGTGTTTAATAGTTTAAAGATTTAAGGTTGTACGCACACATTTTTATCTTAAAGGGATAGTTCAACCATAAATGAACATTCTGTCATCGACACAATATTTTATTGATATACTGTAGACAAATAATTCAGAGTTTCTGTTTTATTTTAAGTGTAATTAATTAATTAATTAATTAATTTTTCATTTTTATTAGTTTTTTAATATGTCTAAGTAGTTTTTATTATAGTTCTTTATATTTTATTTTATTCAGGTTAATGTTTCTTTTATTTCAAGTAATTACTTTTTTTTATGGTTTTAGTTAATGAAAACCCTGTTACTTAACCTCATGATGTTCCAAATCTGTATTCTTTCTTCCGTGAAACACAAAAGGTGATTTTTTTATTTTTAAAGAATATTATATTTTCATGTAATGAAAGGTTTTGAAACAATTGTAAATTATGACAGAATTAACCCTCATTTTCTTAGCTTTTTATAGGCTACATGATTTAGACCTGATTTTTCTAGCTAAAATGTGAAAACGTGTTCAACTTTTATAGTTAAAACTGAAGCATCAATTAAGTCTACTGTGTTTTTTTTTTTATAAAAGGAATGTTATCCTTTTAGAAGTGTTTTCATTCTGTGTGCAACTTCTTAATGCATTCATTAACTACAAGTGCTGGGAATTTAAAGAAAGACGTGTTTATGCTTTGGAAAATCTACTTCGCTTGGCATTGTTGCACTGGAATGGAACTATTGAGTTTTCAAACAGTACAACGGAGAGCTGAGTGCAGAGGGTGACAGACAGGTGGGTAAGATAAGGACAAAATGTTTATTTAATGTTAATATATGGAAGGATTTAGAAACACAGGACGCCAGAAGAAGAACAGATGTTAAATAACCTTTTTGACCACACAAAAGGACACTCAAAAGCGCAATGAAACATACATACACATACACTCATAAATGCTTATATTCACATTTGAGAGTAAACTTTAATAACCTTAATAAAACAGATCATTCATTGTGTGATTCCTCAGGTGAAGAAACGTCAGCAGGCCATCGTGGGCTTTCTGGAGGCCAACCGGATCAGCTTTGAGGAGGTTGACATCACCATGCTGGAGGATCAGAGGCTCTGGATGTACCGGAATATTCCTGAGGAGAAACGACCTGAAAAGGGCAATCCTCTCCCCCCTCAGATCTTCAATGGAGACGAGTACTGCGGCGTGAGTCATCAATTCTTTTAATTAGAAACTAATTCATATGCCTGCTACATCAAACACTGGACTGGTGATGTACCCTCTCCTATTTAAACATGCTCACTTAACTTGTTCAAAGATTAACCAATAATCTTCTACCAGAAGCGAATTTATAGTTAGATACTCGCACATTGGTTATATCTTCATCAGTATACCACAGACCTCAATTAATTCGTATTAATTGGTTCTGTAAGATGTCTGAGGGATTCTGCTGAAGTAATACTCTGTTTCTCTCAGACACTTAAATCAATGATAAGCTAAAAGCTCTCTGTCTGGCCAATGAGTCCACATTGGGTTGGTTTGAGAGGATGTTTATTAAAAATCAATATATGTAAACAAAGATCCATGGTGTAAACTGTGTGGCACCATTCTCTTTTCCAGCCTACATTCTAGTATGGTATTTATTATGTTTTGTCTATATATCCAGTCACATTAAAGCATGAGATGTCCTATATAAGGTAGTGAAAAGGGGGAAGGCATTTTCATGCCTCTGATTCTTCCAAAAACACATTTTAAAGTTTCAAAAAAGAGATTTTGCAGGCAAAACAAACCCTATTACTCACATTCACACCTACACACACACTTATTTTTTAAATGAGAGTTGTAGTGTAATATGCCACTGTGACTCTCTTGCCATAAATGGCTGAAGAATCACAAAGACATTTATGAGTTTGAATCTTAATTTAGAAATGATTCATCACTTAACACTTGAGTTATGGTAAGGTTTGTATATTTTGTGAATGACTCATGGAAGTGGCTGGATTTTGCTGAGTGCCCAACCGATCTAATCTCAAAATAATCCTGAGTGATTTACTGTTCGACACTATTGGAGGGCAAGACACATTTGAACTATCCTTGTGTATTTTTAAAGGCAGAGTGAGTGATTTTTCAAAAACACTTTAGAAAACTGATTCGGGCCGAATCGCAAAACAAATTTGTAGCCAATCAGCAATAAGGGGCGTGTCTACTCGTGATGTGGAGGAGAGCGCGTTCAGTGCATGGGACGGACATTAGCCGAGCCAGCGACAGAAAGATAGAGATAGCGGATAAAAAACAAAAGAGGAAAACGTCTGCGGAACGATAAGGCAAGAAGTAGGACCCGTGTAAATATCGGATCAGCTTTCCAGCGCTGGAGAGAACTCAAGGAGCGGAGGCCTGCGATCGGACGCCGAGGTTGCTTTGTTTCTTCTGAATAGGTGAGTAACACCGTGTCTACAACAGCTAAAGTCTGCCTACACTGGACGCGATCAAACGACCGTTGAAAACCATTTGAAATTTGTGTCAGCACGTCATAAATAGAACCCGGCAGCAGTTTTCTGTCGGGGATTTGTTGCGCCGCACCGCTCACGTCCGTAGACACAGTGTAACATTGGTTTTGCTTTGTTTCACAGAACTAATCGTTGCCTGGGTTGCGTACATATATGTGGGGCGGAGCTATCAAAATAGGGGCAAGACCCTTTTGGGGTAGGGGCGTGTTTGTTTTGGTGATTTCAAATATCAACATTGGCTACCAGAAATCACTTACTCTGCCTTTAAAAGAACGTATGACCAAGGTGCTTTTGTTTTGTAATATAAATATATAATATAAATATTATATATATATATTCATTTCTGGTTTCTAATTTGATTTGAGATTTTGTTAATTGTTATGTTAAATGGCATAATTTATTTAATTTGAATCAGCAGGTTCTCTTGTTTAATTTGATATTTATGGCAGATAAAAATGTCATTATTATATCCAATATCCAAAACAAACAGCACAAAAATACTGAGTTACAGATGCTAAAAAACTCTCCTCAGTCATTATCATTTTATCATTTTGCAGGATTATGAAGATTTCTTCCAGTCTAAAGAGATGAACACAGTGTTCTCATTCCTCCGTTTGCCCCCTGTAAAGGTACAAACACACTCCTGCTTGTCTTTTAATAAAAAAGGAAAAAAGTTCTTAAAACAATTTTATTTCAGAAGCAAACTTATATTAGATAATAAAACCTGTTTTCAGAAAATATATCTTGAATTTATACATTTCTCCTATTGGCCATTTATTTTCTTGTTTTTTATGCATTAATTTTGTTATATTTATGCTTTAAAACACTATTTGCCAATGGAATAAGAAAAATAAAGCGTATTCAAAATATATTCTATGAAACACATTATGTAATTCTCATAGTGGATGTTTGATTATTAAGATGCTTTTTTTTGTCATATTTTGTTACTGGTTCTACACTGGTTTAATGTGATATTATTATGGATTATAGAATAGGATTAACACCTAACTGAATTAAATTCTGTTCTCTGCAGGACTCTGAATCGTAGACCATGTCATTGACATTTCTAGACTGAAACACTGTGGTTTTGCCTCTTTTTCCTGTGAAGTAACTCTTGTCCCCTGGTCTGAAGCCCTCACTGCCAGCAATGCTTTTGCCAAACACACGCTGCCCTCCAGCCCAGCTTTTCCTAAGAAACTTCTTCTCATTCAAACACACGCACACACAGGGTGATTACATAGGTTTTCTATGGCCAATTAATTATTTATATGCGTTGTTGTTTTGTTTCATTTGTTTTACATGTGTTGTATGAAAAGCCTATTCTGCTTTTTTTAACTCGATTCAGGGATAGAAAGTGAACTTATACCTGTTTGTTTGTGTGCGTAAAACTTACATTGTTAATCTACACAAAGAAAATAATAAGTATGCAAGGCTGCATGTACAAGTCTCTTGTAAGTCGTTCTTTGTTAAGGAGCTCAGACAGACGGCCAAAAGAAAATGTAGGGAAACAGCTGAAGAATTTGGTATAATGTTGTCCTTGCTGTAAAAAGAAGTTCAGACCAAAAACCAAAACAGCCTCAAAACAGGAAATAGAATCCTGACCTGAATTAAGATCTCAGCATAACAGCGCTGATCTAAGCTCAGTGTTTCCACGACACATAATGGCTCTTCAAAGCTTTTCAGAGTGTAAAACGGGTCCTGAATCAGTATTTGAACACCTTATGCTTTATTAGTGGAATTTCATATCTAATTCCTACAGCCTTTTGTTCCCTTCTGCTGGAAAACATGCTGATGAACTTATCTTGTTTGAGGATATCTCGTCTTTTCCTCTTTAATTGTCTGTTAAAATGTGTTTTTCTTCTCAGGGGTATGTTAGCATGTAGCATGTAACAAACACACTGTGATGCCTCAATTTTCAGCTCACCCATTTATGTAGCTTATATAGTGACTTATACAAAACTGGGGAGAATAGTTGGTTTACTCACAATGTCGGTTTTGTGGAACATGTTTTATATTTACAGTCTACTCTCTATTTTCTTCTGACAATCTACTGCCATTCTCCCCCAAAACCACCTTAAACAAAACAGACACACTCCCAAACCTACTTTCTCTGCATTTTCATTTACTATTCATTATATGCGCTTCTTGCTTCACTCCTCCCACCCTTTCATTAAATGATTCCACGTGAATAAGCACTACATGTATGTTTACACGCACATACACACACCATTCTCAGGACACAATTATGTTTATGTCACACACACATATAGTCACACATTCTGTAACATTTTATCATTCCTCTCTATATTGATGTATATATGAAGTTACTGTTGTTTACTCTCATTATCTGAATAATTTCAAAATCTAATTTTTAATAAAAGTATATTCAAAAGCTTCTTTAATGGTGGTTTCTTGTGTTTCTCAAGAGAGTCTTGATTTAGGCATATATATATATATATATACAGTGGGTACGGAAAGTATTCAGACCCCCTTAAATTTTTCACTAATACTTTCCGTACCCACTGTATATATATATATATATAATATTGCATATAAAACAAAATATCAAACCAAGTGGCATTCTATAATTAAAACAAATGATTTGTCTTTATTTTTTTTATATATATCTAAATCATAAACCGTTTTGCTTAAGCAAGCTGTGCTGGATTAATTTTCCAAATACAGTATAATGTGTGTGTACAACATACTCTAACTTTTGAAAAAGTCCAGTGGAACAGTCCAGATATCCCAGCATGCCTTTGCAAGTGGCAGTTTTGCATTAGCTAGCATAAGAGGCTGATGTAGAGAGTGTGAGAAAATGTTGTTCCTCTATAAATAGATACAGATGTTTGCTACCCATGAGTTGAATACTAAAAATGGATGGATACAGTGTTCAAATAACAAACATTTTGACACAGGACAAAATTCTTTATTAGAGAGTCCATGACCCCTAGAGGGTCTGCCAATTATTATTTGACTTCAAATTAAATTTTGTAAAAAAAAAAAAAATTTTTTTATATATATATATGTATGTGTGTGTTACGTTAATTTAAAAGCTAATTAAGAAGCTAAATAAGCTAATTAAGAAGCTAAAGTTCAGGTAAAACGTGTCTCTCCAACATTTAAATTAATTAAATAAAATTAAAATGTCCAAGTATTTGACTCCATGTTCAATCAGTGTCTCTGTGACTACGGATATAATTAAGAGAAAAGCTCATGGATACTGAACTTAGTCACATTGTTTCAGTTTAATTTAAATCTATCAAATAGTTTATTTTCAATAAATTGTTCGTCTGAATCTCTGCCAGTTTAATGTTTGCATTTGTTGCCATTGCCTTTTAATGGGTTAATCAGAATTGTAAAAAATAATTCTACCTACATTTTGCTTTTGATATTTAAATGTGAATACTAATGATAGTGAATACTAATTAAAATATTACAATTTAACTGAAATTAAATTTAGATAGACATCAATTATGATTTTTAAAGATAAGTCATAGCAATGAAGGTCTAATATAACACTACCTGTAAACTATAATGAATAAACTATTAATCTATTGTCATGGGTTTCGAACTTTTAAGAGGAATCACTGCTCAAAAACGCATCAGGTGGATTAAATGCATCAATAGTGATGACATTTTAGGTATTTGAGACATTACTGCACTCTAGTGGTCAAATGTGATGAGAGCTACTGTAAACTTGTAGATACAAAATGTAGAAGAGATATGCTTGACAGAACATCTTTTTTTCATTTAATGATGTAAAATATGTACCTTCTTAACATATATAATCTTGAAAATACGAGGATTAGTGCAGTGTGTCTATAGTAGCTCAGAGTTTGAAGAACGCCTCTGGTTTCCCATCCTCCACTGCATCAAAAAACTTCTGATAGTCCTATGAACACAAACACAGATTATAACCAGCTTTATATGGTCTTTACAAATAAAAATATGAGTATGGAAGAATAAGATTTGAACACTTCAAGTGATCATTTTAAAGCATTTACTCAGGCATTACTGGTAAAATACATCCAGACACAATGCATGTGTGGCAGACTATCACAAGAAACCACTGGTGCATCCCAAGCACAAATTGATGGGAGTGTTTGAAAGGGTGTGTTTTAATTTAGAAGAAACTGAACGAGCCTGACAGGTCTACTGTGCCTATATATGAACTCTTTTGTTTCAAGTGTTGTTTGCACAACAAAATTAATAGCATTGACATACACTACAAACACTTACACCCTCTCAGTGACTGACTCAGCGGTTCAACACGCATGTTGCAAAACCCAAGGAGCGTATACTGACACATTGTTCGTTTAGAAGATTTCCATGTTCTGTTTATGCTTTATTACAGGTCATAGTCTGAACTTGATGTGCTTTTCTTAATAACTGCAAAAGACTTATTCTCAGGAAACGTTTAATTTGTGAATCATGACATAATACTCATAATTAACAGAAAAACTCATGGATAATGAACTTAAGTCACATTATTTGATAGATTTAACATGGTTTAGTGTGTAATGTAAAATAATTCTAATTAAATGTCAGCTAGCCTACCGTTTTTTAAATTTTTTTTTTTATATAAAATCAACGGACCGTTCATGACTTGATGGTGATCTTGATCTACAGACCAGTATCAAAAACTAGGCTACAAGATGAGACTCACCCCACAGTATTTGTCTCCATTAAAGACCTGAGGGGGCATCGCCGAGGGGTTTCCCACTTTCTTCCTCATCTCCTCCTTCAGGTCAGTGCTTTCTGCGATGTCCACAGCAAAGTACTTGATCTTTTTGGAATCCAGGAACTGGAAAATCTCAGACTGATGTTGCTTTACCTGAAGAAACAGAGATGGAAATCAATGAACCTCTGACAACGCACATTGAAACTCTGGTTTCTCTTCCTTTTTTAAAACATGAGACAAGAACAACTAGTTATTTACTTCAATTATCTTGAAATAATGTTTTTCACCTTCTAAAATGTTTTTTTTTTTATCCTTCTGCAGACACAAACATATACACAAAGTGTACTGTTGAGTTAACTTCACTAATCTAATTTGACATAAGATGACTGTCTAGCACAGGGGTCTCCAAACTCGGTCCTCGAGGGCTGGTGTCCTGCAGTTTAGGTCCAACTTGCCTCAACACACCTGCCTGAAAGTTTCTAGTATGCCTAGTAAGGCCTTAATTAACTGATTCAGTTGAGTTTAATTAGGGTTGGAGCTAAACTCTGCAGGACACCGACCCTCCAGGACCAGCATGTTAACACAAAAAAGTAGGTGCACTTAAAAATATGAGTTTATACAGTAGTTGCAAAAAACAAATATCAACTGCCAGACAGGTCCAGAGAAATAAAGAGATACACACCTCTCTAGAGCCACTCACACTGCTGTAATACACCGTAATGGACATCTTCAAACGTGCTATAAGTTTTGTTGAGAATAAAAGTGGCTGCTGAAGTAGACTGGTATTCTGGTATTTCAGTAAGCTGTTTGAACCTTTAAAACCAAAGTAAACTCAGCCAACTCAAGGACCAGGAAAGCAAGTTTTGACAGTTCACCTGACAGCCCCACCTACCATAAGCACAGACTCTCTCTCTCACACAAACACAAACACACACCAAGACGTGTGGCATGCCTAAACTTGCATGGGGGCATTTTATACCGAGTTTGCACAACAAAATGTATGATAATCATCCTGACACAAGCTGGTTGCAAATATGGCTCATAAAGTTCACATTTTAAGATAAACCGTAGTATCATTTGTTCGAAGTTTATTGTTATACAATTTCTTAATTTATAATTTTTAAGTGTGAATGTCAACACTTTCTGGCGGCACTGTCTATCTAGCAACGCTGCTGAGGAACAAAATTATACACGGAGTAGACAGCACCACCTTGTGGGGGAGTGAGGTGTTTGCGCCATCGCCGTAGATTAAGCAGAAATTGAAGACGGAAGTGTTAAAATGTAGTCGAGCAATATATTTTCTAAATAATAATAAACACAATAACAATAACACACAATAAGTAAACTACACCGAAAGCCACAAGTTCCGCGTGGATATCCATACAGGCAGTGAAATGGACACCTTCGGGGCCTTTTGAGCTTAAAACAATGTTGTCGGCACTATGACGTCCTCTTTAACCGCAGTCAGAGGAAAGGTAGAATAAATTTCTGTAATCTCTGAGAGAATCAGTTTTAAATATTCAACATCCTGCCTTTAAAATACTCTAAGATGTATCCTAAGGAATGGATACTAATATATCGATTATATTATGCCTTTATTTCAGATATCTATCCTCTCATCCATCGCTAATCTACAATGGCCGAGGAAGGGTGAGTGATTGTGTTCTCGCATCAGTATGCAATCGCTGCATAACTTAATACGAATAGAGAACGTGTACTGAATGACTTTATTTAGCGGTTAAATCTTTGTACTCCCTCTTGTGTTTAGAAACCTAATGACTCTTTGTTCTAACCTAATGACTTTTGTGCCAGGTTTGGCTTAATTCAAATAATTCACTGATATCTTGATGGATTCCTCTCCAAAGTACCAGACAGAGAACATATTGGACGTTCTTCTGCATTTATAAACCTCTATATACACATTTATACTCCTGTGCCACAAAATAAAGTCTTAAATATTTCTCTAACCTCTAAATTAACTTAATAGCGTTTAAGTTTTACATTAGATAGTGATTTCTTATGGTTACCTCGGCTGTGATGAACTTTGAATCTTTAGTCGGATACCCCTTCACTCTAATCATGAGTGAGACATCCAGTCTGAAAAGCCGCAGGTTGTTAAATGCGTGTGTGCACACCTGACTCTTTACATCCCAATAACATCCTCTTGTACAACTGACAGCATCGCTGCCGGAGGTGTGATGGATGTCAACACCGCTCTGCCTGAAGTGCTGAAGACCGCACTCATCCACGACGGTCTGGCCCGTGGTATCCGTGAGGCCGCCAAGGCCCTGGACAAGTAAGACGTGACTTCTTTAACCCTTGTGTTGTGTTCAGAATCCTATCACACTTACGAGTTTACAGAGCAAAAAGGACCCGGCCTCATAAAATTGCTTATAAATCACTCATTATGCTATATTATCACCAAAGATTGGATTCAATCTTTTTGTCAACTTCTTTTCTTTCATTTAGGACTGGTTTTGTATTTATATTTGCTTCTGATTAATCGTAGGCCTCATTTATCTGAGAGTAGGCACCTCATTTTTTGAGTGAAAAAAGCATTATTTATGAATCATTTTCACAATATTAAGTAAAAACTGAAGAAAATTTGCACTGTTTATCACACTAGTGTACTTTAATGTTTAATCGGGGAGTTTGTTTTGAAAGGCTTTTATTTTGTACAAAATGGCACAAAGTCACACTTGTGGTGTTCCCGGTCAAAAATGACCCGGCCTCAAAAAA
>NW_015547302.1:479515-480348 GCF_001515605.1 Sinocyclocheilus anshuiensis
CTCACCCACCCACCCACACACACACACACACACACACACACACACGCGAGAACTGGCTTCACCCTGCTTCAAAATAATCTTTTTCATCTTCTTTCTTTCTTCACACCTTCTAGACAAAATATTATGACAATAGGTATTGAGGCTTTCATGTTCTCACAAAGCAGACAAAAGTTTACTAATAAATGCTTTAGCACAAAGACAGAGCATATAAATATTGTTGAACCATGAAATGTTCTCTATATGGCAGTGCTGTTTTTTCATGTCACAATGGTCAGATTTGTTGTTGCATGACATTGTCTGTATGACAGTGTCGGTGTTATTTTTTTGTGACAGTATAAATATTGGTTTGTTGTTCCATGAAATGTTCTCTATATAAGAATCAGGGATTCAACCGTAATATTACGACGCTATGAGAATACATTTTGTACGCAAAGAAAACAAATAACGACTTTATTCAACAATTTGTCTGCTCCACGTCACCAAAATGTATTCTCGTAGCTTTGTAATATTACGGTTGACTCCCTGATGTCACATGGATTATTTTACCGATCTCCTTGCTACGTATCTGCACCTTGATCATGGTAATTACATTGAGGGTCAAAGAGCTCTCAGAATTCATAAAAAATATCTTAATTTGTGTTCCAAAGATGAACGGGGGTCTTACGGATTTGGATGTCTGCTTTGTGAGAACATGAAAACCTCAAAACCTATTGTCATAATATTTTGTCTAGTAGGTGTGATGAAAGAAAGATTCTTTTGAAGCAGGGTGTGTGTGTGTGTGTGTGTGTGTGTGTGTGTGTGTGAGAGAGAGTGAATGAGAGAGAGAGACAGAG
>NW_015547302.1:480636-497960 GCF_001515605.1 Sinocyclocheilus anshuiensis
CATTTTTGACCGGGAACACCACAAGTGTGACTTTGTGCCATTTTGTACAAAATAAAAGCCTTTCAAAACAAACTCCCCGATTAAACATTAAAGTACACTAGTGTGATAAACAGTGCAAATTTTCTTCAGTTTTTATTTAATATTGTGAAAATTATTCATAAATAATGCTTTTTTCACTCAAAAAATGAGGTGCCTACTCTCAGATAAATGAGGCCTACGATTAATCAGAAGCAAATATAAATACAAAACCAGTCCTAAATGAAAGATAAGAAGTTGACAAAAAGATTGAATCCAATCTTTGTTGATAATATAGCATAATGAGTGATTTATAAGCATTTGTTTGAGGCCGGGTCCTTTTTGCTCTGTAACATCACGGGTGTAACAAGGTGAAAAATCTCCCCCAGAAAGTATGAAAATGATCAAAAAATTTTTTAGAAGTAGTTATACCCTTTGTGAACAAAGTCACAAAATTTCAGTCCAATGCGATAACATTAACTAGTATTTTCGGGAAAAATATTTTTTTTTCAGAGCAAAAAGGACCCGAACACCACATGAGGGTTTTAATACTGTAAGATGTTGCTGTGTGTCTCTGATGATAATTTGGCTCCCTCTACTGAAGTCTCTGAGGATAACTGCCATTCGTTACCCAATTTCTGTCTGAGATGCTGTTGAAGTGCTCGGTCATACCTGTTGGAGGAGATTGAAGGCTCATGATCTTTCTTTCTGTGTTTGACAGGCGCCAGGCTCATCTTTGCGTCCTGGCAGCAAACTGTGATGAGCCCATGTATGTCAAGCTGGTGGAGGCTCTTTGTGCTGAGCATCAGATCAACCTTATCAAGGTGAGGAAGCTATGAGAAGCATCATGCATCATTATCAGGATTTATGGAAGCTTTATTTCAACCACTGTGCCTCAATACAGTTTGAACTTTATCAAACTCCGTTGCGACACTCAGAATTATGAGAAACTCTGAATTCTGTGAGGTTATTTCCACCACAGAAAAATAAAAATTAATTTGGACTTTTTTTGTTGTTGTTTTTTTGCAATCTCATTTCTCACAATTCAGACTCAATCAGTATTGCAAGATATAAATTTAAAATTGTGAGAAACTTGTAGTTCTAAGAAGTTGATTGCAAGATGTTAACACTCATTTGAGAAGGGAAGACTGAGTTGTGAGAAACTTGCAATTGCAAAGAAAGTCAGAATTGTGGGACTTTGCAATTACCTTTTATTCTGTGGCAGAAATAATCTTCCATTGGATTTAAACTGTAACCTGTTACCTGGAATTTGACTTGCAGGTTTTTTTTTCCCAGCCCAGTGGTTTTCAATCCTCCTGGAGAGCCACGGCACTGAATATTTTGTATATTTTCTTTATTTAATGCACCTGATTCTGATAATTCTGATTGGGTGTTTTAGATAAGAGGGACATGCAAAATATGCAGCGCTCTGGCTCTCCATGACCAGGATTAAAAAAACCCTGTCCTGGTTGATAAAAAGGTGTTGATAGTGGTAACCAAGCCATATCTGGAGATCTGGTGGTGGGCTCTTGATTCGGACCACCCAGGACATCTTAATAGCCACTGCAATTAGCTAAAGACTATTCTTGTGGCCGGTAACACCCATGTTTGCTTCATAAAATGTTGATGTAGTTCCTTTTTATTAGCCATTAAATTCTATGAAAACCCTAAATGCAAAGTGTGTTCTCTTGAATATTGCCAAGAACTTTTTATTTGGGACCCATAAGCCTGATTTAAACTGCTTAAAGGTGTAGAGCCATAAAAAATAACCGTCTCTGTGCTCTCCTGTAGGTTGATGACAATAAGAAGCTTGGTGAGTGGGTTGGTCTGTGCAAGATCGACAGAGAGGGCAAACCCCGCAAGGTGGTGGGCTGCAGCTGTGTAGTCATTAAGGTGGGTGTCTGACTGTAGTCCTGTTCACACCCAGAGTCTGTTTTTAATTTACTTCGTTACTTCAATCTAGAACCTGATGTGTGGGAGAAGAAATGCCTAAATTTTTACAATTAGTGTTTATTAAAAGAATATTTGGGCTTCAGATTTAGGTTGTTTGAGTCAGGTCGAGTCCAGATGCTGGCTCTCCATGCCCTGTGTTTGGTTTTGATGTCTTGGCTAGATTGAGCGCATGAACACGAGCCTCTTGATCCTGTTTTGATTCTTGAGGTCCCTAGAAGGGCAACAAGCTAAATTTACTGAATAACTGGATGATTTATTTATTTTGTTTCCTTTTGTAATTACAGTAAGAATTGAGGCGGGTCAGTTTTAAAACTAAAGTGTTAAAGATTTAACATGCATCTTATGTATTCATATCTCCATCTGCAGGACTACGGCAAAGAGTCCCAGGCTAAGGACGTCATTGAGGAGTACTTCAAATCTAAGAAATAAGGCGCCAAATAAAAGATCTTTTGGAAATTATGTAACTTGTTGTTTTTTGAAAACGGTATGGAAGTCATAGCAATTTATGCAAGTTCGGAGTTGAATTCAGAAATGGTAGTTTTGTCTTTCTTAAACCGAGTGAACACTTGTCCAGCATTTTAAGGTGGACTTTGTGGAGTGTTAGGGTGTTTTTTACACTATTCAAGTTTGATTTAAATCAAACCAATTCTGGTGAGATTGCTCTGATGGTGCGGTTCATTTGAATAAGCATGAATGCTGCCATCTGAACCTTGGTGCGCACCAAATAGGCGCAGACTAACTCTATAGTGTGGTTCGACTGATATAAATGCAGCTTGGTCCAAAGACATCCAAATGAACCAAAAACAGGATGTGCCGTATTAAGAGACCCTGAAAATGACAAAAGGCTCCAGCATACCTGGTTTTTCTCCTCATGGATCCATGTCGACAGTTCAGTCCAGGCGTCGGAACCGCTGTCTATTTACAGCAGATCTCCATGTGCGCAACAGAGCAATTCCTGGCATCATTTTGACTCCACACATTTTCTAAGCTGGTAAAAATACTGTGAGTACACAAGTGCATTTAGCCCAGTCTTGGCATTGTTTTGGATGTTCTGCAAGTTCGCAAAATATACCTCCTAAAATCTGGCCAATGAGTGTGTGACCTCATCCTTGTCTTGTATCTTTAGGTTCTGGGTTAAAAACGACAGCGTGAAAGCTAAATGTTTTGTTTTTTTTTAATTTGGTCCACAAAAAACAAAACAAAAGACTTGTGTACATTAAGTGAAAGCATGCCTGATGCATAAATGTTTGTCATTAAGTTGAAGTCTAAAATGAATGCAACTTTGAACTTTTTTTGTTAAAAACAGGAGGTGCATTCCCTGAATAAGATACTCAGCACTACGCCTGCTTATGGCTTTGCAACTAGTGGTGAGTCAGGATGAAACTACAGCTTTATTTTTATTTTTTTCTGGTGCTGGACTTTTATTTAGCTGTTCTTTCCAACTGTAATGACTTCAACCAAAGTACAAATAAATGTTTCCTCACAAGAAAAAGAAAATCTTTGGATTTCTACAGCTGCACCAGTATTGACAACAGATTAAATATATATTTTTTAAACATTAGAAAATAGAGAACTCAAGAAAATCTCAAATGTTTACATTTTTTATCTACATACATTCTCAAAATAAAAACTGACACACAAAACATCTTATAAGGCACAACAAATTATACAGACTTTTTTTTGTTGCCAAAAACTTACAAAAAACACAATCAAAACAATACCATGTGAAAACACAGCGTCCTTTAGTGTTTAATCTAGTTACTGTAAAATAATTTACATGTTAAGTCTATTCTAAATGATCCTTGATTAGAGTACAGCGCTCCAGTTGTTTAAGTGGAGATGAATTCTACTGTATAGACAGAGATAATGTAATTCCTGTAGATGAGTGGGTATATATGTGGTTTCAAGACGAAGAACTCGCCTCATTCAGACATGAAATGCAGTGTGTGTGACGTAAGACCTTAGTAAGCTCTTTACAAGACTGGTTTGACCATTACAATCCCATTTTCCCTTGTCCTAGTCTGTCCTAGTCTTCTTAAGACAGTGCAGAAATATCTTAAAAGCCAGAGTTTTCTTAAAAATAATCAAACAACAACAACATAAAAAGAGATCGCAGTGTACTCTTGTTCTTAAATAGTTGTACAAAAAAAAGGCCTATGATACAGGTGTCGAGTGTTACAGGTACTCAAATTCCAGTGCTTGATGGAGGGCAAGCAGGTCAGAGTGGCTGGATATCCGCCAGAAGGGCATGTTGTGCTGTGGGGAGAAACAGACTGTGAGTGTGTGTTTGAAAACAGTTGTGCAGAAAATAACATTTGTTTCAGTGCTTAACAGCATTATCCATGCAGGCAAGTTAAGTCACTCTAAGGTTTTGTCTAATATTATTGTTATAGCTCAATAGTTCTCTTCATTTCCGAAAATGAGGTGAAAAGATCCAACAACCAGATCACTTAGCCAGAAAACTAACAACAACAACCTCTGATTACTCATATTATAGTTCACAACGAGCTACAGAGGGTTTATAAAGAGTTTAGTAAAGCATTTACAAACACTTTTTTTTTTCAGATTAAAAAAAAAGTAACTTTACAAAAAATGTTAAATTTGTTAACATAATTATACATAATTGTAAGAATTTTTTTTTTTTACAACATTTATTAATCTAGGTAAATGTTCATGTTAATTACACTACAGGTTATTGTTAATTCATGATTGTCCATAATACATAAAAAAATGTTATTTTTATTTCATTTTAGTGCTTTCAAACGATTAATCGCATCCAAAATAAAAGTTTTTGTTTACATAATATATGCGTGCAAAAACTTTTATTTTGAAAGCGATTAATCGTGATTAATCGTTTGACAGCAGTATTTCATTTATTTTTATTTTTAATAATTTAATGTTGTTTTAATATATGTAGAAATGTAGAATCTATTGCATTAATTAATGTTAACAAATTGAAGTTTATTGTAAAGTGCTATAAGTAAATCTAAATATTATGTATACATTTATATATTAATATTAATTACTAATTTTATATATTGAACGTTATTTACTTTTTTGACTATTAACTAAAATGATTTAGAAATTTCAAATAAACCCTTTACAAATCCTTCAGCTTAACACAAACATTTTGTGAAATAAAAAATATTTTCGTGAAATGTTTTTTTTTGTCTGTTCAAAAGTTTGGGGTCTTTAATGTTTTTGAATAAAGTCTCTTATGCTCACCAAGGTTGGATTTATTTGATCAAAAATACAGTAATTATGATAAAAAATATATTTTAAAATGTAATTTATTTCTGCAATTGCAAAGCTGCATTTTCAGCATCATTACTTCAGTCTTCAGTGTCACATGATCCTTAAGAAATCAAAATATGCTGATTTGCTGCTCAAGAAACATTTCTTATTATTAATAATATTGAAAACAGTTGTGTTGCTTTATTTTATTTTTTTTGTGTGGAAACTACAACATCAGGATTCTGTGATAAATAGAAAGTTTAAAAAACTGCATTTATTTGAAACGGATATCTTTTTCAACAATGTATATATTAAATCTTTACTGTCACCTTTGATCGATTTAATGCATCCTTGCTGAATAAAAATTCACTGAGCCCAAACATTTGAACAGTAGTGTACACGAAGACTCATCATTCCACAAACTTTGTTTAGAAATGCTGCAATAGTGGTTTCCTAGAACAAAAGTATTCAACTGGGTCTTCAGGTTCAGCATCTCAGCAGATCATCTACAGGAGGTTTACTTGACCAATCTCAGACCACGGGAAGCTACGGGATGCGATTAGATGCCTGAGACCTTAGAGAACCTCAGTTGAATAGCTCTGTTCTAGATCGCTTGGGATCTGAGGAAGAAAAGCTGGTCTCAGATGATCAGAGGGAAAAAGCAACCGCTACAGACATCCACATTTAAACTACAGATGAGGAAATAAATGAAGCACACAAGCTGCCGATCAGTTTCATCTAAAGCTCTAAAGCACACACAGGCAGGAAGTCCAATCTGAGAAGTCACACACTGCTTCTGGTTCACCTGCGGGTCGTTACCTTGGCAGCGGCCTGTTCCTCTTCTACACCATCCCCAATTACAACATACACTACCTTCCTGCCAAACCTCTGCATTACGCGCTCAAAGCAACTCTCTTTGCCTGCAACATAAACAAGGTGACAGGTCAGAGGCTTGGGGTCAGATGTGAGATTTTACCTGGCTGGCTGCATGCTCCTCATCGCGCCCATCGCCAATCACAACATACGATATGTTAGTGCCAAACCTGGATACTATACGTTCAAAACAGCTCTCTTTACCTGCGAAAACAAGGCATAGACATAAACCTTAACAAGCTCAGAACACATTCGCTTTACTCATGGGATGAACAAGCTGCATGATTATTGTGTACGTGGTTGAGTATGATTATTTGAGAGCAGGAAGAAAAAGAGACGCTCTTTTTCCATTTGAAGCGTGAATTCAATAGCATGACTTCACAACGACAGTCGCTCTTGTACACGGACAAACCCTGACCTCCCAAAGATTGTGTTCTTGCTGTTACCATGACAATGAGCATGGGCTCTGTAACTGTGTGGAATCGGGCTTTGGGTCAACAAGACAACTCAGCATTTTGGAGAAGTCACACAAGACTGATTGGATTTAAAACATAAGCCCAATTTAGATGGTAATTGTTTCTAATGGGGGCAACTGCAAAAGTACATTTGCATGGCACCTCAGTGATAAAACTCATGCTTTCAGATGGCTGTCACATGATTGTCTGCTGCAAACAAAATGTTTATTATTGCTTGGACAATTAATAAATTAATATTTAATTTAATAATAGGAAAAATTTAAATGCTATGGTTTAAATGGATTTGCATTTTATCTCTGAAAATAAAATTATTAGTTGTGCAAGCCCTAATTTATATAAACGTATATATAATAAATAGTTAAAAAAATTATCAAATGCCATAATAATGGCCCATTTCAAACGCCTATGTGATTTTGTTTTCTTTTTTCTTTTTCTTCTTGTTCTCTTTTCTTGATCCACTCACTGTAGCAGATTAATGACATAATATTATTCTAGTAAACTAGTATTATTCAGCATTATAGCAATACCGTACAGTGCTTGGCAGTGTTTAAAAAAATATATACAAAATAACTCCGAGATGTGGAGAACACTGACATTTTGGATTTGGATGGCAATAAAATCCTCAACTAGCCCCTGCAAATGTTGAATATACCTTATGTCCCCATGAGAAACAATTACCATTTAAATAGGGCTATCTATCTATCTATCTATCTATCTATATTTGTATTATTATTATTTTTAATAAATGTGTGTAGTGTAGTAACATACAAAGAAAAAAAATAAAAATAAAATTTGGATTGTATTTTATGGAAAAATAATTAAAATATATTAAAAATAAAGTAAACCGTAAAAATAACATTTAGCTTTTAAATGTAATTTAATCATAAAATTTTTTTTTTATTAAATTGTGTAGTGGTAACATGAAAAAATGTATTAATATTATTTGGATTTTAAAAAATTCAACAAAATTCAATTAAATTAAATTTATACTTATTTCTTCCATTTCTTATCTTTTCTTTATTTAATTTAAATTCCTTGTTATATATTTTTAGTTTTAGTATTATTTAGTTTTAGTAACTATAGTTATAGAATCACTTGACGAACCAATTCACATCGCCAGTTCAAGTTTACATTTAAAACAAGAGATCAGCCAATCAGAATCAATTCCACATGATCAGACAGAGAGTGAATGTGAACTTTATGACCAGGTCATCCTGATGTGTTTTGATTTATGATTTAATGCAATAATGTGAGCCAAAGCATGTTCCACACAGACTGAACTCTAAATTACCCTTGATTGCCAAAATGAAATGAAATGGAAATAAACAGTTCAACACAATTTACATGATGAACTCAAGGCAAAGTCTGCTTTATGGACCTGTATCTGAACTCACCTATTTTGGTTGCGCTGTAAATGTTTTCAATAGGAAACACTGAGCCCAGGCTATACAACAGCACCTTAGCCAGCGCAGGTATTAACTGTGTCGTTGTCACCAAGACATTAACACAGTTACTCCTGTGTGAAGAGAGACAGAGATTGTGATTTTTTTTGCTGTGTAAGCTATAGTCCTCAATGACAAAGGTTGATGATGCATGAAGAGACAGACCTTGAGCTGATGATTGACAGGGACTTGAGCGCACTGGTCAGCCAGGAGTCTGTGAGAGCCTCAACTTCTGCCCTCAGTTGGAGCCACGCCTCCCTCTTAGCCGGTCCCAGCAACCCTGAAATAGAGCAAAAACAAAATGCCACAATCATAAATAGAGCATATATTATGGCATGAAACTGGGGTTTCTAATGGGCACAATCTTTAAAAAAACAAAAAAAAACAGATCACACTGCATTGTGGGACCCCACAATAGCAGAATACCCATAAGCCCTCATGCTATAGAGTCATTTAATTAAGTTAATTTGTGCAATTCATTATACCTATGGAATAGTGTTGTTATTGTTCATTAAAATCAAATCTAACACTAAAACGAAATCTATTAAAAAGGTAAATAAAAATGAGAAATGTGTCTTGGCAACTAACTAAAATAAAATAAGTTGAAGTTGAATTACTAAAACTGAAATAATAAATTAAAGCTAAATAAAAATATTAAAAAACAAAAACAAATAAAAATAACCAAAGTACAACAAAAGTACTAAAAATGAAAGCAAAAACTGAAAATAAAAATAAAAGCTAATTCTAAAATCAAATAAATACTATAATAGCATGTATAAACAATATTTAGATATTTAGAGTTAATCCTGTAAAAAATATTTCAACTTGTGATCAGATCTTACCTCCCACATTGTTTTTGTAAGTGCAGTACAACTCTTTGACTCTTCTGTATCGGAAAGCTAACTTCCTCATCCAGTCGACTCCGCCCCTAACACCTGTTGCTAGGCAGAGACTTGCGCTTGTTGCAGCTGCATGGAAGCCATCAGTGGCAAAACTGTAAGTACTGTTGATAATAACAATAACAATCTTGTTTTACATACAAGTAAAATACATATTCAGTCATATTTTAGGACATATTTTAAGACTTTATTTTTGTTACAGCTGCATGAGTAATGGGTGTCTTCAAAAGAATAGATTGAAATCAAAGTTTAAATACTGCTAAATCAATCAAATCTTTCAGATGATAAACTCACCTGAGGTCCTGTCCATTATCATCTGAAGAGGCGTCATCAATGTGCACCTGGTCACACTCCTGTCGAAACATAGTGGGTTACTACTGTTAACCAGCAGGGGGCCACACAGTCACATAAACACACTCTGCCTGAGAAAAAAAAACTGAAGAAACAATTAAGACAGGAAGACAAGAGGAGAGCAGTTTGCTTACCTCTAAATCATTAAAAAATAGATGTGTATCAGCAAGATTGAAGATCATCTCCTCCATTCTTAAACCAAGAGTCACAGCCAAAGGGGCGTCCTGAGAATTCAAATGTTAATTATTAGGATATTTTTACTTGACAACTATCATCACCAATAACGAACCTAACAAACATAGTTCAAATTTTAGGCGAGTTTGCAGTGGAGACATTTTGCTGTTGTCGGGACACTCCGTATTTGTCTTTGTTTATTTTATTTCATAAAAAATAAAAAAAAACATTTTAAGGCATCATAGACACTCCTGATGCAAAGGCTGTTCCAAAATTATGGTAAATCCATTATGTTTGGCCATATTTTAAGACAGCTTTGAATGTATTGCAGAGAAGGCAATCCCAGAATGCACTGCAACAAGCTCAGCTCAGTACAACGTTTTATCTAGATGGCAAATGGAGCCATAGTCTGTGTAAAGGCAGCTATAAACATAAATGATTAAATATATGCAAAGAACAAGTTAAGACAGAACATAACCTTAATATGCAAATTAAGCATATTATATATATATATATATATATATATATATATAAATCCAGTATGCAAAAATGATGATGACATCATTGCAGCGAGTTACATGAAAGCTGAAAATTCACTTAAGAACTTTAATTTTAACCCTCATAATGCATTTGGATTTCAAAAGACACAATAAAAATAATAATAATAGTTTTTAGTACAGCAACCAAACTCTAAATGTGCCAAGACTTAATAAAAAAATCAAAATGAGAACAAACCCTAACCAGAATGTTTTAGGAATGTCAATAAAATCAGTGATTATTAAGAGTGCAGGTTGTATTGTGATTAATTCTGTAGTTTTGGCTCGATATGAATATTTCACATGCACATTTTGCTCGGTAAATAAAATGTTCCATGTTTCCATCAAATGATGACAGATACTACACTTGTCTCAGATCATCAGATGCTCTCACCCTTCAAACTACACACACACACACACACACACACACACAGAGTGAAAGAACGAGAGAGGGGGAGGGCACCCAGCTGTAAAAATCATCATATGTGATGGAGTTTGTTGGCTCAGAGGTGATTGGCTGAGACAGTGAACGAGAATAGAAAAGCACACACACACACAAAGTTAATGGCGAAACTGACAGAGATTGGAAATGATGATTCAACTGTTTGAAAATGTTTAAACAATCTAAGCATATGTTAAAAAATAATTGAGGCAATTTTTTTTCAGTCAAAATAAACAATTCAAGACATACTGGCGTAGAGCTGCTTTTCCCCACTTTTGAACTCTGATGTTTGGTAATTTCACAATCGTTGCAGTGATTAATCTATAGATCGGTGTGTGCTGGCGCTTGAGCTTGACAGCATGTGCAATGTCTCTGACGAGAGTGCTTAAGAACGGAGGGTTTTCATCGTCACAGAGCCTGCAGAAATAGCCCCAGAGCCGTGAATAGCCGCAGCTGTCTCTATGTCTCTCACCAACTGAACGACAAGAAATGAGGGAAGGTGTCAGAAGAAGACTGACGCTTCACACTCCTTGAGTCTGGCCGTCACAGTGCTGAATCTAACAACTCTGCTCTTCTGCGCTCTGCCTATAATAGAAGCGCACAGTTGTGGGAGTCATAATATTGGGTCAAGATTCAAAATTTACTATCGCATTCTGGAGATATACACAAAAAAATGGTTTTTCAAAGTTGTCAGCAAAACAAAGATTCTTGGAGTCTGTTTTACAAAAAAAATGCTACTTTAAAATGTCATGATTGATTCAATGTGTAACTTGTCATTTTTTTGTAATCATTTGTGAAATTTACTTGGAATTTCTGAGTGAAAATTGTACATAGTAAAACCTACACCTTTTGTACTGGGTATGTGTTAGCATTTTTGAGAAAAAAAAAACCCTGTGCACTTACATGCACTTCTAAATGTTGCTAATTTGCAGAAGTCAGCTCATTATAAAAACCAAATTATAGAATAAAACTGAACTGACATGACACTTAAAATCAAGGTTTTTATGTCAAACTAAACCAACATGCAACACTGATTAGGCCACCAGAACACTGTTTAAGTAAAGCCACATTGGCAGAAAGAACTCAGGGTAACAGGCAAATTTGTGCATGCCGATCAGTTTTGCTTAAACTATTTATGATATTTATTATCAGATAAAACCATTTAAAGGTAATTTACATGACCTTACACATCGGCTTACTAAGAATAATCAGGAATCACAGGAAGATGCTCACTGTTACTACAGTTGAAGGAAGTGTTTAATATGTGTGCATAGTACGTGTGTTTGCTCTCACCTTGCCGTACTTCTGTGCATAGGAGCCTGTGAGGAGTGAGTGAAACACAATAATGGTCTCATCCAGATCCCAAACAAACACTCTCTGTAAAAACATGCAAACACATGTTTGATCTCAGTAAACAAACAGTGATGACAGAGGGATTAGGTAGTGAAGAGTATGATTACATTAGATGATGTGAGCATCTGCTTCAACTGTGTGTGCATTTATGAGGTTTGCATCTATCTGTACATACCTCAAGGTCACTGTCAGGTGGTGGGGAGGGGTTGTTCTTTCTGCCCCGCCCTCTTGCTTTAGCCCCACCCCCTCGGCACGCCCGGTCCTCCATCTCCTTGATCGGCGTGGATGGGCTCTGCCCTGCCTCAAACTCACCTGTATATGGGAAACAAGAAACATTTTTGACACACATCAAAGCTTTTAAAAGCTTGCTCATTGGCTTGAATATGCATGTTTCTGCCATAATCATAAACCTTTCAGCTGAGCTACAAAAATTCAACCT
This sequence comes from Sinocyclocheilus anshuiensis, assembly GCF_001515605.1. Taxonomy (NCBI): domain Eukaryota; kingdom Metazoa; phylum Chordata; class Actinopteri; order Cypriniformes; family Cyprinidae; genus Sinocyclocheilus; species Sinocyclocheilus anshuiensis. The sequence continues at coordinate 492,824 of NW_015547302.1, forward strand.
GATACTTTATAAGTCCTGTAAATCAAATTAAAAAATATAATGCTTTGCTGTCACAGTTTTTCTTTTTAATCAGGAAACATATATGTGGATCTAAAATGGCAACGTTTATGTTTGTACATTCTCATGTCTGTTTTTTATTTTAAAAAAACAACAACAACATGTTTTTAAAAAAGTATTGAAAGTGGGAAAGTGGCTGATAGAACATAATCTTTGTGTGTCTATGCGTGTGAGCAAATTTACTGTAATGAGCTCTGTTGTACTGCAGCCAAGACAAATCACTGAGAAATGCAGCTTTAGGACCCCACTAAATTTTGGGCCTGCTGGACAAAACCCCCAATCACCATCACTCTACTAACATAATCAACAACTACAGCACATGATACCTTTGTGCCAAAGGCCGTGTAAAAGAACATTCTAACATCCATTCTAACTTTCAACTGCATCATTTGTTGCTTTATTGGAATGATTAACTTTAAACTATAATGGCAATGATCCAATTTTTGACAGATAACAGATAACAGTAAAGATGTTTGAGGTAAAACTTGATTTTTACACTTTCTGAAGAAAACTGCCTGTGCAAAAGTTGCTTCCATGATGCTAGGGGTTTTTGCCAGATTCAAAACTAGGTGTTTTGGGGAGTTTTTAGATCATTGTTATGCTGTTGCTAGGATGGTCTGGGTGGCTGCTGATAGTGCTTACCTGGATTCAGGTCAGCCGATTGTCCTGTCATGACGGGGGTGGAGTCTTGCAGCTGATAGGTGGAGACTGAACTTGTGCCATCCAATGAGCTGTTAGATGTCATGTAGGAACCGTAGGAGGAGGTGGAGTAATACTGAGCATACTGATTCTGCCCAAAAGTTGTATAGGTGGGATATTCTTGCTAGGAACAAACAAAATTAAAATGATAAATAAAATGTTATTTATTCATTGAGTACAAATCTGAGTCCAACCCAAACCGAAAACTGTCCTTAAAGCAGACAGGGCATTTTTAAGTGAGGTCGATGCAAGTTGTTATGTGTTAAAAATGTATATGATGCAATTACATATAAATATAAAAATTTTTTTGTTGAATAAAACATTGGTTTGATGTCATCTTTTACATTTTTGCCTGTTGTTTTATAATGTTTAAATGTTGCTGAAAAGCCTTTAATAGGCTGTTTAATGGCAAGTTTCATTGCGACAACCCCATACTGGTGTGATGAGTTTGAAGCCCGCTATTTGGGCGTTGTCAAAAAACGTTTATGTATGTTCAATGAACTCTTTTTCTTGATCAGTAACGGTGGAAATAATCAACAGCCTTTTTTGTAGCAATGTACAGTAAATCTACCCTAAGAAATAAACACTGGAGTGTGACAACTAGCCCCGCTTCCCTCTATAATTCAGTGAAATGGGGAAAGAATATAGGTTTTATGTTCTTCTTGAATAAAAAAGAGAGAGGGAGTTTATCAGGGGAATAATAAAGAGGAAAAAAGATAAATAGTACTGGAATGTACAGATTTCTGGCCCATCCACACAGAGCTTTTTATCACTCCCTGACTTCTCTTGTATCTTTGAGAGAGTTTTACATGCGCAGACACAGACGGATCTCTTACGGGAGATGACTCTAAAACTGTCATTGACTCAAGAACATGAGCGCTGCAGTAAAATGCTCTCAGCGAAACTCCACTACTGCTTTCACTCTCTCATTTCATCCTAATTCCGCTTACTCCATTTCAACCATCGCCAGAACCTCACTTTGTTTACACAGCTAAATTCATCAGTGGGAGTCTAAGTGTAGTTGGGTCCTTTTCTTTGGCAGCACTTTTAATCATAAAAGTTTAGGGAAACATTAAGTCTTAAAAGCATAAATTCTCTCAGATGAAGGATGGTGATCTGTTCTCTGAGGCCTGGGCTGTTTTAAAAAGACTGTCAGTCCTTTGCTGAACTCTGACGTTATTGGTGCATGTGTGTGTTAGGGCTGGACAATAATTCAATATCAATATGTATCGCGATATAATTTTTTTCAATAACCTTCAGATAAATAGTGGTCATATCGATATCGGAATTATATCGTACCGACCGAAATTAAGAAATATACCGTGATATCAATTTTGGCCATATCGCCCAGCCCTAGTGTGTGTTTATCTGTGCACGTGTGACTGTACCTGTTGTGTGGTGAAGTTGCCTGGATTGGAGTTGTTGGATGTGTAGAGACCAGGAGAGGTTGTGAAACCTGACCCTGCTGATGGAGAGAAAAGCCAGTGTTAGTCAACCACTAACAGATCTCACGAAAAAGTAAAATAGCCAAATAGTAAAAACACAAAAGCGAAAATACTGTCCTTAATTACTATCATAATGTTCAAAACCTGTATGCTGTTATTTTTTCTGCAGTACACAAAGGCACACAGACATTTTTTTTTTTTTTTTAAGAATTCAATCCATACAACCACAGTTTATAGGGATCAAAGGCTGTCAAGCATCAAATAGGACAGGACAATGCAGAAAATGCATCATAAAAGTTGGCCAGCCTTATTGTGCAATACATTCCAAGTCTATTTTAGTATTATTTATACTCTATTTTAGTTTTTATTAAAATTTTTAATTAGCTTTTGTTATATGGTTTTGTCATTTTTATTAGTTTTTGTTCTTTTTAAATTGTATTATTTGGGCATAATTTTTTTTCATAATATTTTCAGTTTTAGTTTTTATCTAATTCCAGTTAGTAATTTTAGTGCTGCAGTTTAAACTTATTTAGTTTACTTAGTTTTCAAGGCAGCATTTCTAATTTTTGTTAAGTTTAAGTTTCTCTAATATTTTTTTTCAGCTTTATTTCAATTAACAAAATGTTTAAATAGTTTTAGTCAGCGATAACACTGATAATCTCATCCAGAATTCAAAATAATTTCACATTTAGTCACATTTGTTAGAGCCAATCAAATGGCATCAAATCTGAACTAGATGCAATCATATCTTTTCAAAAGACTTTGAATATAGTGCTTAAGTCGTATGGACTACTTTTATTGCTTTTATGGTGTTTTTTCAGATCCTAGTCACTATGAACAGTCATTTTATGGCAACAGCTGCATAACAATTCTCCAAAAATGTTTCATTCATGTGCCTTAAATAAATAATAAATATATATGTAAATCTTGACTATATTTTTAGGTAAACTGCTCCTTAAACTACTTACTTTTTTACAAGTAATTAGTAGATATTACAAGTGATTGTTATTTTTGTTGCATAACAACTGCATCTTCTACTGTGTCCTAATTTTGCTTTATTTACCATTTTATAAAACTGAATCAGCATTTGAAGCCATGCAGTATTATTAATATAGTTCCGGACTCTTATACTTGGTTGCATGAACATACTCACCTGGCATCTGATAGGGTGAGTAGGCTGTCTGTCCAGGCTGAGGGGTGGTAAATCCAGGGCTATAGCTGAGCCCTGATTGGAGGGTTGATTGGGCTTGTGCCAGCCCTCCTTCTGTCTTTATGCCTGGCAACATCACCCCCAAATCTGTAGCTCAAGATCAAGAAAGTGGACATGTCAATCAAATTGGAATAATACTAAAGGCTCTTTCACATGATTTGCATATTCTATTGTAAATACTAGACTATATTATCATAATCACACTGAATAAACAACACGTAAATATGTCATCCATAAGCATGTGAACAAAAGTAAAGAACCTACCATAGGTGGAGAGGCCGTAGGGTGGAGTAGTTTGAGAGTAGGGCGTGTAAACTGTCGACTGCTGCATGCTAGTGAACTGTGATTGGCCTGTGTAGGCCGACATGGGAGGAGCCACGGGAGTAGACAGGATATGGGGGTAAGGCCTACCAATCAAAAACAAAATCAAAACATTCAGCTTTCATTTGATTAGATCAAGGGTCGCAGCCTTTCTGACATCAAGTGCCATTGTTAATTTGTCTCGTTCATGGTTAGATGTTTGGATGTTAGATGGTTAGATGTTTTTGCATGTACATATATAAATCAAAATGTGTCTGTGTCTTACTTTGAGGGGCAGAGAGGAGGTGAATACTGGTGAGCCGGCCGAGGGCTGAATCCACTGCTGCTTATAACTACACAAATAACAAAAGAAGAAAAATCCAGAAATTAGCTAGACAGACTGAATTTTCATGGACAATGGCGCACACACACATACACACACACACACACACACTTTACTGGGATGTATCAGCAGTCAGTACTGCATGTCAGTTGTCGTTGGACTGAATGTGTAATGTATTACATATCTCAACCATAAAATAAAATGTGTGCTGGACTTCTTCCATTTGAACAGATTTTGCCAAGAGCCTTCAATTTATATCCACACACACACGCAGCTCACAGTTTTGATTGACAGCTCACAGTCTTTCTCACCAGCTGGATTCAATTTAAGAAATCGCAGAAAAAAAACAACAGGAACTATTCTCTCAAAAATCCTTCCTTCTACATCAAAGAATGTCCTCGTTTCCTCCTCCTGCCTTCCCTCTCTTCCTCTTTTCTCCTTGAGATGCAAAATCAAAAACAAATTTTGGCATTTGCTTGTCATAATTCCCCATTTTCTTAATCAGTATTTCTCTCTTATTTTTCAATAACATTTCTAAAATATATGTATATACACACACACGTAGTCTCTGAAAACAAGCATTTATAAGGAAAATAAATAAATAAATAATATATATATATATATATATATATATATATATATGCCCTTATGCTTAAAACAAGAAAAAATATTAGTTTTATAACTATAAAAATATTTCCCCCCCCCCTGGAAACAGCTCTGACTTACCTAGTTAATCTTGCTTAATGATACTTTTTTACTGGAAAATAAGACAAGGATACACGTTTTTTTGCAGTGCATATAAACGAACATGCTGTTGTCTTCTCTATAGAGACATCACACTGTCAGCTCAAGCAAGGGTCTCAACCTTCTCTGCAGGGGTGCGCATGGACAGAGGGTTTCTCAGTCTCTGAGTGTGTGTGTGTTTGTGTGTGAGCTCGAGCCAGCATCAGTGTGGTGTACAGATGATCAACTACATAAGGCTAGAAACAAGATGCTGCTCTGCTTGTATTTCTTCTGCTGTACATGTGTTTGCAAATAGATGTGGAAGAACTAGTTAAGAGTTGCTGTTGTTTGCACTATGAG